>NW_008359214.1:2460258-2464988 GCF_000622305.1 Nannospalax galili
CAACATGAATTTATGTTCAAAGTCCTAGAGGGAACTGGATTGGAGGGTACACACCATAACATAATTAAAGCTATATACAACAAACCCACAGGCAAAATCATTCTAAATGGAGAAAATCTGGTAACATTCCCATTAAAATCAGGAACCAGACAAGGATGTCTACTATCTCCACTCCTTTATCATGTAGTGCTTGAAACTCTTCTAGAGCAATAAGACAGGAGAAGGAAATTAAAGGAGCAATAATTGGAAAAGAAGAGGCCAAAATATCACCGTTTACAGATGATATGATACTATACCTAAGAGATCCCAAAAATTCCACCAAAAAACTTCTAAAACTGATCAACATTTTCAGTATAGTGGCAAGTTATAAAATCAATCTAAAAAAAACAGTAACCTTTCTAAATACCAATAACAAGCAATTGGAGAATGAATACAGGGAAATGCTCCCATTCACAATTGCTGCAAATAAATAAAATATCTTGGAATAAATCTGATCAAAGACACCAAAAATTTCTACAATGAAAATTTTAAATGATTGAGGAAAGAGATTTAGAAAGACAGCAGGGGATGGAAGGACCTCCCCTGTTTATGGATTGGAAGAATTAATATTGAGAAAGTGACCATTCTACCAAAAGCAATATATACATTCAATGTGATCCCAATCAAAATCTCCATGACATACTTTAGAGAATTAGAAAAAATTCTTCTTAAATTCATATGGAAGCACAGAAGACCCCAGATAGCCAAAGCAACCCTGAGCACAAAGAATAACATGGAGGGATTGCTATATCAGATCTCAAAGTATACTACTATTGTCATAAAAACAGCATGGTACTGGCAGAAAAATAGAAACATAGATCAATGGCACATGGTTGAAGATCTAAACCCAACTACACACAATTTCAACAACCTGATATTTGACAAAGTTGCCAAGAACATACATGGGGGAAAGACAGCATCTTCAACAAATGGCGTGGCCAAAACTGGATCTCCAACTGTACAGGAATGAAAATAGATCCTTATCTTTCACCTTGCACAAAAGTCAACTCCAAATGGATCAAAGACCTCAATGTCAAACTGGAAACCCTGAAACTATTAGAAGAAAATATTGGCAGTAATTTACAAGATATAGGTATAGGAAAGAGTTTTCTAAATGGAACAGAAGTTGCTCAGGAATTAAGGGCAGCAATAAACAAGTGGGATCACATTAAACTAAAAAGCTTCTGTACAGCAAAATAAACAATCAAAAAAGTGAAGAGAAACCCCACAGGATTGGAAAAAAATCTTCACCAGTGACACATCTGACAGAGGTTTAGCATCCAGAATAGATAAAGTACTCAAAAAACAAAGAATCGAGAAACCAAATGACCCAATGAAAAGATGGGCTGATGATCTAAACAGAGACTTCTAAAAGGATGAAATAAAATGGCTAAGAAACTTCTCAAAAAGTGTTCAACATCGTTAGTAATCAGGGAAATGCAAATTAAAACCACCCTAAGGTATCATGCTTCCCCAATCAGACTGGCTAGGATCAAGAGAACAAATGACACCAAATGCTGGCAAGGATGAGGAGAAAGGGAATGTTCATTCACTGCTGGGGGAATTGCAAACTCATGCATTCTCTACAGAAAACAGTCTGGGGAAGTCGTAAAAAAATTGAAATGAACCTACCATACGATCCGGTTTTACCACTCCTTGGCATATACCTAAGGACTCATCCTGTTGTAGAGACACTTGTGCAACCATGTTTGTTGCTGCTCTTTTCACAATAGCTAAGAGATGGAAGCAACCTAAGTGCCCCTCAGCTGATGAGTCATTAACAAAAATGTGGTATATTTACAGCAGTAAAGAAAGATGAAAAAATGAAATTTGCAGGTAAATGGATGGATATAGAAAATGTTATACTAAGTGAAAACACAGAGTCAGAAAAACAAATGACGTATGTTCTCCTTCATATACCTTGTCATATATGTTAATGTCCACTGTGTTGTCAATGCTTCCAGCTGTTCCCCAGTGCTTGTTCATTTGCTGAATCTAGTCAGCATATCTAGAGTTCCTTGTTTTAGGATGATCATCTATTCCTCATCTAGCAGCAATCAGTTGTAAATATTCCTTTAGATAAGATTGGGGTCTGCTGTTCATTTTCCCAGTTCTATGCTGGGTTACTGTCTGGAAGATTCTTGGGCTACCCTGGCCAACAACTCAAAGGAAGGTATAGCCTTCCTGGCACTGTTCTTGTTATGTAGCTTTAGCTATAAACATGGACTATTAAAAAATTTTATTGACTCTTTTAATCTTTGGTTATACTTTCTTTTGGGGTGTTTAAGATCATACTGTTGGCCCAGATAAACCAACTTATTTTCACTCTTAAGTCCATTTGAGGATCTCTTCCTCAGGGTTCACATGGGCTTGGGAGGAGCCCCTGGCACCTTTCTTTTATCAGTTCCATCTATATAAAGATAAGTCAAAGGTCCTGCTCAGCCATGGCTGGCTTCTCTTGGAAGCATGGATGAAATTTTTCCCGTGTTGACCCTCCTCTTTGTACACTGGAGAGCAGTTCAAGTCCATTTGATGGGGTCTCCATGGACTCCTTGATTAAGACTGGTGACTCAATGCAATTACAGAACATTTTGCAAAGTGCTCATAGTCCCCTGGAACTTAGATAACCTAGGAGGGCAAGGAGCAAAAACTGTCCTTCATGTCCCTCTGACCAAATTAGTATAGGCCTCAAAGTATAGCTGTTAAACATACAAGAATGTTAGTTTCACAGTCTGGTACTTTTAATTACCCTGTGCCTTGTAGATAAAGTTTAGGCAATGACAAAACAGTCTCAGATAATCTTTGCCTAGACATATATTCCTTAATCTATTTGTATGTGTAATTTGTTAGCTGGTGGTTGGAATAATATGGTTCCCTCTGTTTTTTTTTAATAGCTAGGCATTATTTTCTTTTGCATTGTCTAACCCATGCACCATGGTTTCCTCATTTAAGTGCCCTGATTTTTCCCATTTCTCCCTTAATAATACCACTCTACTATGGTCCCACCTTTCTTAAGCTCCTTCTTCCCTTTATCCCCTAGGTTCCTTGTATCCTTCCCTCCTTCATCACCATTTTTTCCATGTCTTCCTTATTAACACCTGTTCCTTACTGTTTTTCTCTTTCAGATTATTTTCCTTTACCTCCCTGGTTCCTTTCCATTATCCTGGTTTCTGTAGTTATGTCTGGATATATACTGAATTATTATGATTTGGTGCCACATATGAAGGAGAACATATGTCCCTTTTTTTTTCCTGTGTGTTATTTCACTTATAACAGTTTCTAGTTCAATCCATTTACCTGCAAATTTCATGATGATTTCATCTTTCTTTACTGTTGAGTAAACCACATTTTCATTATCCACTTGTCAGTTGAGGGACACCAAGGTTGCTTCTGTCTCTTAGCTGTTGTGAAAAGATCAGCAACAAACATGGATGTACAAGTGTCTCTGCAATAGGATGAGTTATTTGGGTATAGCCAAGGAGTGGTATAACTAGGTCAAATGGTAGGTTCATTTGTAGTGTTTTAAAGAGTTCTCAACACTGCTTTCCATAGGAGTTGAAAAAGTTTACAGTCCCACCAGTGGTGGGTGAGTGTTCCCCTTCCCCATATCCTCTAAAACATTTGGTATCATTTGTTCTCTTGATCTTAGGCAATCTGACTGGGGTAAGATGAAATCTAAGGGGATTTTAATTTGCATTTCCCTAATTACTTGTGATGTTGAATATCTTTTAAGATGCTTTTTAGCTGTCTTTATTTCTTCTTTTGAGAACTCTGTTGAGTTCCTTAGCTCATCTTTTAATTGGTTTACTTACTTTCTTGATTCTTTGTTTTTTGAGTTCGTTATGTGTTCTGGATGTAAAACCTCTGTCAAATGTGTTGCTAGTGAATATTTTCTTGCATTCTGTGGGTTTTCTCTTCACTTCCTTGGTAGCCTCCTCTGATGTATAGTAGCTTTATAGTTTATTGAGCTCCCATTTGTTGATTCTTGGACCTTGTTTCCTGAGCAACTGATATACAGTTTAGAATATCCTTTCCTACACCTATATCTTGTAGGTTATTTCCAATGTTTTTTTCTGACAGTTTCTGAGTATCAGGCTTCCCATTGAAGTCTTTGATCCATTTGGAGTTGACTTTTGTGCAAGGGGAAAGATAAGGGTATAATATCATTTTTCTACAGGTGGAGATACAGTTTTGCCAGCACCATTAGCTGAACATGCTTTCGACCAGTGAATATTCTTGGCCCCTTGTCAAATAGTAGGTGGCTGAAATTACATGTACTTATATTTGAGTCTTCAATTTTGTTCCATTGATCTACAGGTCAGCTTTTGTGCCAGTACCAAGTTGTTTTCATGACTATAGCTCTGGATTACAGTTTAAAATCTGGTATAATAATCCCCCCAGAATTTCCCTTAGTGCTCAGGTTGCTTTAGTTATCTGAGGTCTTGTTTGCTTCCATATGAAACTAAGTATGTTTTTTTTCCAGTTCTGTGAAAAATGTCATGGGGATTTTGATTGGCATTGCATTGAAAATATAAATGGCTTTTGGTAGGATGGTCATTTTCACAATATTAATTCTTCCAATCCATGAGCATGGGAAGTCCTTTCATCTTCTGATGTCTTCCTGAATTTCTTTCTTTAAAGGCTGAAAAGAATGTATATTCCACAGCTGTTGGATGAAATATGCTATAAAC
>NW_008359214.1:2465191-2479695 GCF_000622305.1 Nannospalax galili
TAAAAAAAAGATTTAAAAATTTCATTGTAGAGGACTTTAATGTCTTTGGTCAGGTTTATGACTGGATGTGTCTGTTAATTCTCTGTTCTGTTGACCTATCTAATGGAGACAATGGGTATTGAAGTCCCCTACTATTAAGGAGTTGATATTGATATGGGTCTTAAATTCCTGTAGTACTATTTTTATGAAATTGGGTGCACCACAGTTTGGTGAATATATGTTCATGATTGTAATATCTTCTTTGTCTATTGTTCCTTTGATCAAAATGAAGTGGCCTTATTGTTCTGATTTGTTTTAGTGTAAAGTCTATTTTGTCAGATACTAGAATTGCAATGCTTAGTTTTTTTCTTAGTACCATTCTATCAATGCATTTTTTCCCATCCTTTCACCTTAAGCTAGTGCCTGCCTCAAAAGTGAAGTGAGTTTCTTGCAGACAACAAAAAGATGGGTTTTGTTTCATAATCCATTCAACTAGTCTGTGTCTTTTCACTGGGGAGTTCAGTCCGTTGATATTTAAAGTTATTAATGAAAGATGTGTATTGAACCCTGTCATTTTTATTTCTGTTCACATTCTTGATGTAGCTGTGCATTTTCATTGTTATACCTTCATTGAGTTTTCTTCCATAACCCCTTGGGTATAGTCATTTGTTTCTTCAGCTCTTTGTATTGCTTCAAGAACTCACTGAAGGACTAGTTTTTTTGGACATGAATTCTTTCAGCCTATTTATGTCATGGAAGATTTTTCTTTCCCCTTTGACTATAATAAACATTTTGGCTGGGTAAAGTAATCTGGGTTGTCATCTGTGGTCGTTTAGAACTGGGAATACTTTGGTCCAGGCTCTTCGGGCTTTCATAGTTTGCACTAAAAACTCAGCTGTAATCCTGATGGGTTTTCCTTTATATGTGACTTGTTTTTCTTTTGCAGCTTTCAATATTGTCTCTTTGTTCTATGTTTAGTATTTTAACTATAATGTGCTGTGGAGGGTTTCTTTTCTGGTCATGTCTATTTGGTATTCTATATGCTTCTTGTTTTTGTATGGGAATGTATTTCTTTAATTTGGGGAAAATTTCTCCTACAATCCTGTTGAAGATCTGGTCCATACCATTACCCTGAAATTCTTCTCCTTTCTGTATGCCTATGATTCTTAAGTTTGGTCTTGTCATGGTGTCACATAATTCCTGCATATTCCATTCTTGTGTTTTCTTAAATTTTTCATAATCTTTGCTTGAGTGGTCTAATTCACCCACTTTATCTTCTAGTCTTGATATTCTATTTTCCATTTTATTCATCATATTTTTGAGGCTTTTTCCTGTCATTTCTAAGTGGCTTACTGAGTGTTTCACTTCCTTCTTCAGTTCAGCCTTTCTATTCTTCAATATTTCTCTTTTCTGAATTCATTCAGAAGTTTATTCCTATCTTCTTTCAGTTCTTTGATTTGTGTTTTTTAAATTCACTGAATTCTTTTATCATGTTTATAATTGTTCTTTTGAGTTCCATGTCCTTTGTTATCTCTAGGGGGTTCTCATTGTACTCCTCTAGAGTACTATTGGTACTTGGTGTGGATACAATATTTTGGTTTTACATATTATTAATTTTTCTCTGTGTCTTTGACATGAATTTCTTTTGTAGTTTCTGATTCTTGTATGAAACTCAAGCCTTCCTTTATTGACTTTAGATCTGCTTCTTTTTGTAAACTTTATATGCTTTTGTGGTTTACTTGTTGGACATGAAAAGCTGGTTGATCTAGGCTTCTGGTTCTCTCTTGATTTTATATTGGAGTGGCCAAATTGCTCTCAACTTCAGGAGTTCCCACAGAGGCCCAAGTCAGATGAGGAGCAAATGCTTTCAGGTTTTCTCCTAAGGACTGGATCCCTCCAGGAAAGATGCTAGCCTCAGGAATTTGGAGCCTGGGCTGGCCTGGGAGAAGGGCCCAGGAAGGACGCTGGAAGCTGGGGAATGAGCTACCAGTGAAGCAATGGAAGGTGGGGGCAGGACCAGGCTCAGAGGGCTCCTGTGGATGGCAAGGAGGAACTGAGTTTGTCTGGATGCAAAGGATCAGGAAGCAGTGAGGATTCTGGGACTAGAGGTCAGTCCAGGATCCTGGGGTGCCAAGATAATAAATGGGTCAATACTCAGGCCAGGGGGAGGGATGGGCTGGGGGTGCTGGGAGGGTGAATGAGGTTGGGAGAGACAAGGCACAGTAAGTGCTGCTAGGCTTACCCAGGAAAGATGCTGGTACCAGGAAGTCAGTGGCTTTGCAACCCAGGGAATCAAAAAGCAAATTTATTTATTTTTAAAATACATGTATTTAGACTTGAGAATAAGAGATAGATTTTCTAACAGTCTTCAGAAGGCATAAAAATCTAATTTAATAAAAGAAAAAAAAAATCAGTTATCCATCCCACATGTCTTGGTGAGAATTTTGGACACAGAATCATGGATCACTGAAATGAATCAAGTTCTTGTTTCAGGCATTCTTGGAAGAGAGCAGAAGATTTGAAGTACCTTTGAAGACGATGAAAAATTTGGAGACAATGCACAGTGGCCATGGTGACTCACCTTAACCTGTCTGAAAGGAGGTGGAAGAGAAATGTGAATTTAGGTTTGCATTTTATAAATAATATATTTTTGGAGAATTAGGTTCTGGATGTCTTCACATTACAGCTGAAGGAAAGACTTTGCTGATTTAACTCAATATCTACCTCTTAAGAACTACCTAAGGCCACTCTCACATTTGATCACATTCTGACCACTCCCCCCCCAAAATACCAATCATAACTCGTGATATCTACCTCTTAAGAACTACCTAAGGCCACTCTGGCATTTGATCACACTCTGCCCCCTCCATCCCAAAATGCCAATCATAACTGGTGATAGAATATTTTACTTCTCCACGTCTTCCTTTCTTCCTTGTTTTCTTCCCTCTTGCCTCCAAAATCCACCAAAAAGTTATTAGTACAACTATAACGAGTGGAAAACAACAAAACTTTACATGAAAATTTAGAACTTATGAAGGATGTTTACAAATGAGTTTTTTCATTTATATAAAAAATAAAAAACTCTAGGATAATTAGGAGGTCATGGTTCTCCTGATCTTGAATTATCCAAATTAAAGTTCCTAGAAAAATCCTGCATCTTGAACTGAATATTCTTCAAAGGCTGATCAACTAATTAAAACATGTCACTCTGGAGAGTTTGGAATGTTGCAGGTCCAGAGTCTAATTACCATTTATCTCAGTCCATCTTTAGCCCCCTAAACAACCACCCCTTATCCATTTCTGTTTCTGATCTAACATCTTGTGACTAACAGATAGAAACCTTTTAGAATGTATTAACTTAGCAGACCACCAGATCTCACCAATCCAAAAGCTAAGAATGTCATCAGATAATGTCTGAGACCTATAGTAAGAACCCTCCCGCTTTGCTGCAACCCACCTACTGAATATATCTACCAATGTATTTGAAAAGTGTCTTGATTTATGACTTTTCTTTATTCTGTTATATAAAAATGTAAGGCAACTATTTCTACACTGGAACATGGAATTTGGGGTAATCTGAATCTGTGTTCCCAGGCCATGGTCACTCATATTTGGCTCCAGAATAAACTTTCTCTTATCCCCTTTGAGGTGAAAGTTATGCTTTTGAGATATATATATATATATATGAAAATGTGCAGATGAAACAGCATGAATACAGAGGTTGAGTTCTTTGCATGACCCTGTTAGAATAATTCATATGTGGTTTCACTATGTCCTTGCTATGGGAAATAGGCAGTTTCATGAATTTTTTCTGAATACTTATATGAAAATGGAAAACTACTTTATACTTTCTATATAGTATTAGTTAGCTAATACTACTACTTGTAAAATTAAAATGTATAGTACTCCCCCACCCCCAATATGTCAGCTGTGTCTAGGAGGGTGCTCTGTCCTGAGTGGCTGGGTAGTGGTTGACACAAAGAAAAACAGTGAGGTATCTAACAATAAATTATCACACACACACACACACACACACATTCATGCATGCACACACACACATACACACACACACATACACATATGACAGTTGTTTCCGACAGGACGGGAAGACTACCTTTACCCTCCTCTTTACTCTCCTGAGGTTCAATCTCTTCTTCATTATATAAACACTTTCCAGTTAACACTGCCAAAAAAGAATGCAGAGATGGGGGGAAATCTCTCTATGAAGCAAAACAAGTTCAAATCTTACAGCTTTTCTTTGTGAAAATTGGTCTTAGGTAAGTTTTATTTCTTAATTCTTTGAACTCCTTAAATGACAATGTAGTTATTCATATCTAATGTGTTAAATTTAGTAATTCAGTAAAACTCCTAAGATAGAATCTACAAATTATAGACATCTGGGTTTGGAGAAACAGGTTGTTAGACCCAAGTCATCAGAGTTGTGATGGTGAAGACCACATCAACAGATGCCAGAGGAGGAGGCTTGCATGGTTTGTTTAAGTTTTTTCTTGGTAGGAGCAAATGACTACATTTAAAAACATATGTCCTGTTAATGAAGTGTTAACCAAAATGATGGCGTATTGTATAGAGCAGATTCTTCTTAATATCAAGTCGCACCTTCTGAAATGTATTTTTCTTTTTCTTTTCTTTTTTTTTTTTTGGTCTTTTTGAGACAGGGTCCCCCTGTAGCTCCAGCTGCCCATATGTCCTGTTAATGAAGTGTTAACCAAAAGGATGGCGTATTGTATAGAGCAGATTCTTCTTAATATCAAGTTGCACCTTCTGAAATGTATTTTTCTTTTTCTTTTATTTTTTATTTTTTTTGGTCTTTTTGAGACAGGGTCCCCCTGTAGCTCCAGCTGTCCTGGAACTCACTATGTACACCAGGCTGTCCTTGAACTCACAGAGATCCGCCTGCCTCTGCCTCCCAAGTGCTGGGACTACAGGTGTGCACAACTATGCCTATAACAGCTGCCTATAGGAAACAGCCTATGCAGGCTTAGGATTCAGTGTCTTTTGAATGCTTTCTATATTCTTTGGCTGATTTAGAAACCATGTAGTATCCAATTAAAGAACTGTGCAAAACATGGCCCAAAGACAAATTGCCCATCTCAGGTGGCACACAGCTTGTGCAGACTTTATTATTGGAAAAGAAAAACCCAAGCGAAAAAGAGACCAAGGGGTGAACTGCTCAGTAATCTTGTCATGCACCTTCTGCCACACATTCATTAGAACACCAGGATTTTTAAAGCTGTGCACGTAGATTGCTACTTGCTGAAAGATATTGGTTTGTGAATAAGAATTGCTGCAGCCTCTTACTGGACTGGTTTAAACAATGAAAGACTCAAGTGGCCTAAAAACTATTCCAGATAAAGCAGAAGTTAGTAGATTTGACCAAATGCTTGTGATCATTTGTATCTTTTTCAATTTATGTTCTCAGAGCTTTGGAAATTATTCCTGTCAGTATTTGTGGAGATGCGTGAATTCTCCAGAGAAGATGTTATGACCTCTGTAATTAAAAATGGTTGTGCAGTGCTTTCTGCAATATTTAGGGCAAATTTGTGTTTAACATGTAGATTGTGGAATATTTTGTGGTATTTTCTTCAGCTTTAAAAGCTCCTGTAGTATCAGATAATTATCATCTTACAGACAATTTGCTTGTATGCTCTGATATTTTCTCATTTCTTTCCCATAACTCTGGGCATGTTTATATAAATAGGAAATGAAACAGATTTATATGATTTAAGAGCTCTGTCAACTTGGTGTAGTCCTCTGTGGTTCCATCTTACTGATGTCTTTCTTTGCATCTCTCTCAGCTGAGGAAAATATTAAAATTATATTACTTACCTAAAGTTATGCATATATACTCTATCTATTTATCACTCTATCATCTATCTATCTATCTATCTATCTTCTATCTATCTATATCTATCATCTTTCTATCTATCTATCTTTCTATCTATCATCTATTATTTATCTAGACAATCAAACTGATTCTAGCATAGTATTGCTAATCTCTAGCTAACAAAACTATTTTACTGTCCTTTAACATATAAAAAGTGTAAATTCATTTTACACATTTTATAGTTGATGTGACAGAACAATCACAATGATTATCTGTACTTGAATTAAGCCAAAAGGTGTAGAAGTGATGCAATGATCATCTACAAACAATAAATATTATGTCTTCCTTGCTGTATTTAATTTCTGACCTCTAACTGAGGAGCGAAACAAGAAAATTATTTAAAGAATTTTAAAATAACCATGCTGGTTTGTTTTTGTCAGTTTGATAAAAGCTATTGTTATCTGAGAAAAGGGAACATTAACTGAAGAATTGCTTCCATTAGATCTGCCTGTGGCCATGTCTGTGAGTCATTATCTTAATTTCCAGTTGATGAAGGCAGGCCCAGCCTATTTTGGGTGATGCTATCCCTAGGCAGTGGGCCTGGGCTGTATAGGAAACCTAGCTGAGCAAATGGGGTAAAGAAGCCAGTAAACAGCATTCCTCAGTGGTTTTATTTCAGTTCCTTCCTCCAGCTCTCTGGTTTCTTGCCCAGGTTTCCCTTAATGATACACTATAAACTGTAAGCTGAAATAAACTCTTTCTTCACCAATTTGCAAATTGTCTTTGTTTTATCACATTAATAAAAAGCAAACTAAGGCAGAAATTGGTACCAGAGAGTAGGATCTTGCTATGATGTATCTATGTTGTTTTTGGAGGAGGAGTGTAGAAAAATTTTGGAGCTTTAGCCAAGAAAAGCCATTGAGTGCTCAGAGCTTAATGGGCTGTTATGCTGGAACTTGGAAGTTAAGAATGCTGACAAAAATGTACACAATGGAGGAGTTGCCTATGAAATTTCAGAGGGAAGCAAAGACTATCAGGGCTATTCCTATTATATATTTGAATTAAAAATCTGTAGAAGTGAAAACATCTGTGCTTACCTGAGACAATCAGTGCTGACTAACTGGGACTGAAAAATCAGGTATGATTAATAAGAGACCATCATCACAGACTTGAAGGTCTTCTGGGAAGGATTTGTTCAAGGTCAGCACATAGAAGCTCTGGTATAGAAGGAGCCATGACTACATGTCAGGGTTCCTGGAAGATTGTTTTTCAGCCTTGAGCTAGAGCTAAGTTTCTGCTAAGCTCTAAGATGAGTACTTTGTACAAGATAGAGTCACTCTAGTCAACACAATATTAATATGCAATCTTGGGAGTAAACACATAAGGAAAGATTATGGTTTAAAGTGATGCTTTTCTCTGTCAAGCTGTCAAAGGGTCAATTGTGCTGGTTAATTTTTTGTCAACTCACCACAAACTAAAGTCACCTTGGAAGAAGGAACATCAGTCTATGAATTTCCTGCATCAGACTGGCCTGAGTCTATGTCTGTGAGGCATTTTCATAATTGCTAATTTATATGAGTGCTCAGCCCAGTGTAGGCAGGTAGACCTGGACTTTATAAGAAAGCTAGCTTAGTGTGATAGCCTGAGCGCCTCCATTTTGTGTCAGACTGCCATCTTTATGAGCCATCCCAGACCCTGCTCTGGCCCCAGCCAGCAGTTCCAGGAAGAGTTGGCCACAGAGAAACACACCCATAAAACCCTGGAGGTTCCAGTTAAGACATATCTGGCTTCGGCTTCTGTAACTGCTTGCTTGCACGACTACAGACTACAGGAACAAATATGTGACTGCTTGTTTTTGAGTTACTGCTGTTTTTGAGTAAATCTTGTACCAATTGCCTGGTCTGTCAGGAGGTGGATTTTTCCTTTAAAGGCTTTACTTTGTTCTGAGTCAGTGCTGTGTTCTCTAAATCCCAGCCCAGAATGTGCAGTCACTGGCAAGCTAAGTAAATTTGGCTAATTTGGAAAACCTGGAATCTGAATGGTCCTTACCAGGGGTCTTGTCACTCTAACATTAGCAAGTCAAGGAGATCAAGCCTTTAAACACCATTCCCCCCCCCCATTTCCCTTGGTGTTAGATTATGCCCTGAGGGTTGCAAATTGAAATAAACCCTTTCTTCCCCAAATAGGTTTTGGTCAATGTTTTATCATAGCAACAGGAGCCAAACTATAACAGCAACATGTCCCGACCTGCAGGACAGTCAGTATGGGTATCTGGAGGGAGGAGAGGGGACGAAAAGGGACAAGAGATGCGAAGAATGGAGACAAGACAGGCTTTCTGATCTTTCTGATCAAGTCTCATTTATTGAACATCTACACAAAGTTTTTATAGTGAGGAGAGGGGGAAGTTGGCAGGGACAAATCCATTGAAGTAGAGCAATTCAATTAACAGAACGATTATCACAATAACACCACACCAATTGATCACAGAGTAAATTCCATAGTAACACCACAATTCTATATAGCAAGTTATAAATCAATTAAGAGGTTACACTTGTATGATTACAGAGTAATACCAAAGTTTCTTAGCAATTACATGAGAAATGAGGGAGTCTCTCAAGTGGTAAGTGCCCAGGTTAGAACAACATGTTTGTGAGAGGCTTTTAAGTATAGTTATCTGGTTAATCTCAAACCAGGCCAGCCTTGATGTCTGAAAAACAGCTTTGCCAGGAATCAGGTCTTGCTATTTCCTGGGGTAGGGGCCTATGGCTCCCGACAGCAACAATTATGAAAAACTGAAAAATTTGCAATGTTGTTGATACTCTTGGTAAGATTAGAATGAGTATAAAATCAAAGTGTTTATTTTTATTTATGTGCAGTGTATTAGAGAGGATGAAGGAAAATTATATAGCAGAGAAGGATTAGACTAGTACTTACAACCTGAATTCTAGTTAATACCTTCCCTGCACTGTGCCATCGGATTACCAGCATGTACTTTATCCACAGTGAATTTGGCTTCCTCATTGAATATTAAATGCTATAGGTATGAATGTGGTGGTATATTAATTAGCATTCTTTCTTGTTCATCATCTAAAATAGCTTCTGCATAAAAGGAAAATAAAAAGACAAACATTCCCTGAAGCACTAAGGCAGAAAGAATGAAGAAATGGGGGAAGAATTTGTTAATGATTGTTAATGATTGACCTAGTCCATAAACCTGTGGTACTAGAGTGCACCAAACAGGAAATGACAATGTTTTATATGGACATGCTGAGGGGTCAACTACCTGCTGAAGCCATAAAATAGCCTATAAAATATTCTTTAGAACATCATTTGCCCACGGTGAATTAGAAGTTTTGGAGGACTGAGATAACAGAACATACAAGCCAGTGAAAGATTGCATGAAGGGTAGATAGGTCAAGGGCCATGAAAATGATTTTTCTTGTAGAAATTCAATGGAGAAGGCTAAATGGAGTCCCAAGTACCAGATACCAGCCATTCCAGAAAAACCATATGCATTTTTTAAAGATTTTTAAAATTTTATTTATGAATATGTGCATGTGTCTATATGAGTATATACCACATATGTGGATCTGGAGATTTTGGTGGTTGAGAGCTGCTTGATATGTATGCTAAGCATGAGAGCTCTTCAAGTGTTCTTAACCATTAAGCCATCTCTCCAACCCCAAAATTGCAAGTCTTAAGAAAACATTATTTACCTTGGAATATAGCAAATAACAGATGGATATTATTTGTTTTTTAAAATATTTTATTTTTAATTTTCAATTATAGAAGGTACAAATGGCTTTTGTTTTTTAAAATTATTTTATTTTTATTTTATGTTGTATAAGAATTTATTGCCTGCATGCATGTAAGTGTACATGTATCATACAATACATGTGTAGGTCAGAAGGCATTGGATTCCCTGGAAGTGGAGTTATACAGATTGCTGTTAGCTACCGTGTGGGTGCTGGGACTCAAACACAGATCCTCTGCAAAAGCAGTCAGTGCTTTTAACCACTGAGTCATTTTTCTAGCCCTATTGATTATTGTTTGATGGTAAATGGGGTTCACATTCAAGGTGGTCACAGGCAAGGTCCAAAACCATCCTGTACCTACTTGTCATAAAGAGACAAAATATAAACAATAAAGATATTTTACTAACATATGAGTAGCTTTTAAATAACATTACATGTCTATGTAACAGAAGGTCTATTCTTTTAGTTAGGGAACTTGGTAGACAATCTAACATACTATTAGCCTTCACCATCCAATATCCAAAAATATTTAGAGCGAACAGCACAACAAATTCAAAAGTTAGTTACTAAAATGGCTCCAGTACACAATATTATATTTAAAATACAGGGAAATCTTTAAAAAAAGACTTACAAAATATACTTAGCAGTAACAACATTGTCAAAAAAGAACATAATTTTGATGCTGTATGATGAATTGTCTACGTAAAAGAAAAACACAGGCTAAAAAGTAAGAACTCAGGGAAAGAATGGGGTGAGGAGAGAAGAATATATAAACTCTCAAAACTTTAAAATTGTAACACAGTAGAACATGGAGGAAAATAATCTGAGGGCTTAAGCTTAAGTTGAATGAAGGACATGAGACAAATACCAGATGAAAATACAGCAAGAGAGATGAAAGAGAGAAATTCAGAATTAGATGATATCACACACATGTGCACAAAGATTTAAGGAATAAAGTGAAGGAAAAAGATGTATTTAGAAAGTAGCCAATAGTGAATGTTCTGTATAGAAAGACTAGAACATATGTTTGGAAATACAACAGAGCAGGAGTTCACATGCTGAACACCACATAATGCTTAGAGACAAAGAAAAATAAATATGACCATCAGCTTTGAAATGTCTTAGTAAATTTATTGAAATTTAAAAGAACATCATGGCAACACAGCAAAGATCAAATCACACATACACATATCAGTAAAACAAAACAAAACAAAACAACAAACAAACAAAAACAGTGTACAATGAGCATGGCTGTAGATTGCCCTAGCACATTTTTCAACTGCAGACAACACTGATATTGAAATTTTCTTAGGAACATAAAGTTTGAGCTCAATTTTTTATATCCAAGCAAGGCATTTCAATTACAAAAAGTACAGACAGATTCGCCCCCCTCCTCTGAGATCCCTTGAGGAATCTAATGCACAACGAACACAATCTGCCAAGAGCTAGTAGTTGAAAATGTGGCCAAAGCTGCAATAATAAGCACCAAATATGTCAGAATGTAAAACAAAGTTAAGAAAAATGTAGACCAATGTAGCAAAATACATTGAAAGCACATTTAAAAAGCTAGGAAAAATTGAGAGGGTGTGCTTGTTACTTTTCTGATCACTGTGACAAAATACATCACAGAAGCAACTTAAGGGAAGAGAGGTCTATTTTGGGTCAGAGTTTCAGCATTCAGTCCTCTGTGACAGGCAAGGCAGGGCAGCTGGAAAGGCTGTCCATGGCAGAGGGAGGTGCTGATTTGCAGGCTCTTCAGGTCACTGTGGCAGGCACAATATAGAGAGCTCCAGCAGAAAATAGAGCAGGGCTACTCCCTTCAGAAGCCTGTCTCCAGTGACCCACTTCCAACAAGTATGCCTCCCACCCAAGGGTTACTTCACCCCCTAAAATATCCCACCAACTGCCACCAAGTATTCCAACTCATTAAGGAGCCTGTGAGGGGCATGGTGAGTCCAGCCATAACAGAAAGAGACGAGGAGAAGAGGTGAGAATCTACAGATCTCCTGTGGTACTTAGGAGTCAAACATTATAACATGAATGCAGCAATAAGTGAATACAAGTAGAACTAGGCTTAATACGAAACTGAACATTAAGAAAGAGTATACTATAGTCAAAACTTGTTGATAGAAAAGGGAATGTGAGAAAAAGTCAAAACTTCATCATTTTTAGAATAGACTGGAATTTTATAGAAGATTTTTGGAAGAAATATAAAATCACAGATACAGAATTAAATGTATTTTATAAAGAAATTGTATAAAGCATACCTATCACAGTAAAACTGTGAAAAAGTTAATGGCAAGCCTCTGGATAGACAGAGAAACAGTGATATGATTATAAAATTTTACAAAAGAATTACATAACCCATTCCAAGTAAGTCATATAAGATAGCAAAAATCACATATTCAAGCAAAGGAGCTACATTACAAGATATAAAAAATGTTAATTAAAGAAAGCAAAGAATTTTCATAGCATGACAAGCCCCTAAATATCACATTAATCAAGATTGCATTTTATAAACTTACAATTGCATTTTTATCTGGTCAAATATTAAATTTTCTTCAAATTTATATCATATCTGGACTAAAAACAAGTAGCATTTTGAAGACAATTATCTTTATATATTTTTTAACTATTATACAGAATTGACTTTGGAAAATTCAAAATAATGAGAATTCTAATTTTCATTTCTGTCAAATAATTAGATTACACATACCAAGATCAATTTAAAAAAGAGACTGAAAAAAACTTGGAAAAATGCTAAAGTTTCATTCTATTGGAATACATTTTAATATAGGCACATGGAAGAAAAGAAATTAGCTCACACCGTTTTGGAAGGTGGTGAGTGCAAAACACGAAGGGTAGGCAGGCAAGTGCGAAGTAGGAATAGCAGATGTTATAGGTAAAGTCCAAAGCCAATCTGAGACAAAAGTTCCTCTGAATTGGAGACATCCGTTTGTTTGCTCATAAGGACTTCAAGATAATAGATGAAATTCATCCATATACGGAAGGTAATCTGCTTTACTTAGTCTAACAGAAATGTAAATTTCCTCTAAAAATTACCTTCACAGCAATATCTGTAGTGGGACTAAACAAATTACCTGGATACCATGACCTACTCAAGCAGACACCACATGCACTTGTAAACAGGTATGTATGCATTAGCCATCCTAGACAGATAATTTACTACCACAAATAACCATGTTCATATGTATTAACCTCTGAGATTGTTAATATGTTATGTTTTTCTGTCTACAAACCATTTGGTAAAAATGTTTCTGGATGTTATATCATTCCTTGAAGTAATATTTGTAATTCAAAATATGTTGACATAAATCCTCATGTCTTTAATTTTTACATTTTATTTTTAATTATGTATGTAGGTGTGTATGTCTATGTGGGGGGAATGTCCATGTGAAGTCAGATTCCCTGGAGGCTGGAAGATGTCAGATTGCAGGACATCAAGGCCCTGAAAGCTTGTTTATGTTTAGACAAAATGGCACTAAAATGGCTTTCTGGCAAGAGTCAAGATGGCGAGTGCTAGACATTGGATAGCTACAAGTCAACACAAAATGACCAATGACTGACACCAGATGTCTGAAGCCCCAAAAGTAAACTGATATAATCTGTTACATAACCAGTTTGGCAAGAAGCCAGTTTGTGGGATTTCCTCCCTGTCTTTGGGACCAAGGGCACAGGAGCTCTTTCCTGGTGTTCAGCTGCCTAGAGGCCCATGTGTCCTTCCCTGGGCAGGGGGAGGGGTGTCAGGGGGAGGACAAAAACTATGACATGTCTCATTTGCTAGCAGCTCCATTCCATGAATCTTCTTTAATCTTCTGGATCCTCTAAACCCTCTGGGCTGACCTCCAAATTTAGCCTCCACATGATCCTCTGGAACTGGAGTTGTAGGTGGTTGTGAGACAATGGATACAGGTGCTGGGAACCAAATTCAGGTCTTTTACAAGAGCAGTGCTTGCTCTGAAATGCTGAGGCATCTCTCCAGTCACTTTATCTTTCTAATATCACATTGTATACCGTTGACTCACATTGTCAGTGTATTTGACCTTCATTCTTCCATTTATTACTGGTCTCATTTGTTAGGGTTCCAAATAGCAGCTCCCCCCCCCTCCCCAACAGAGACCTACAAACTCTGCTGAGAAGCAGCCTGCCTTTCCTCTGACCTCCAAAGATAAGATAAACAGAGTTCCTCTTATCTTAAGAGGAAAAAGAAAACACTTCCACACCCTAATCCTACCTGCTTCCCCCTCCCTGATTTCTCCCACAAACATTTCCCCCTTCCACACCCTAAAGCCCCCATATGTAAAGTCTCAGCTCACAACCCATGGGCAGACATCTTTCCCTTCACGGACATCTTTCCCCTCCCTTCCCTTAACTTCCCTTCCCTTCCCTTCCCTTCCCTTCCCGGACATCTTTCCCTTCCCGGAGGGAAAGGTGCCCCGTGCAAAATAAATCTGTGTCCCGCTGAGAATTCCATCTGAGCCTCAGTGCCTCATCCATCCACTTGTGCCTTCCTCTATCCGCGCTGCCTGCTCGCTCCCGCCTGCTCTCTACCTATCAGATGGTGCCAAAACTCGGATCTTACTTGAAGGGACCTCGCACGTAAAACTTTCGGACTCGCTTGTTGTTACTGGCCTCTGCGAACATCACTAATTCAGCATTAAGGTACACTTCCACCCTCTATCTCTCTCCCCTCTCCCGTTCCTTTCAGCTCTCTCTCCCTCTCTCTCTCCCCTTTCCCCTTCACTACCCTCCACCAGTTCTCTTTTCATCTCCTTTCCAATCAAATTCGGTCACTCCCGGACCTCACATGGCCACTTTACAACACTGGTTTCTGTGACCGTTGAACTGCCCGGCACAGTTACTGTGTCTGTCCACGCCCACCTGGGATTGAGACCTGCCTCCCC
>NW_008359214.1:2479900-2480676 GCF_000622305.1 Nannospalax galili
TCTCTCTCTCTCTCTCTCTCTTTCTCTCTCTCCTCTCCCTCCATTCACTGGCTACTCTGAGCTTCATCTAGGCATCTCCATTCTTCTCCACTCCTGGTCCATCTCGGCCTCCAGGCCCGCTCTCCTACTGGCTGGTCATGCACCACATTGCTGAACCTCTCCCAACTCATTTCTACTTGCTCGAAATCACACCGGTGTGTGGGAGGTTCCGCCCTGCCTTTGACTACAGGACGCTCTGGTCACTGGCAGGGACACGCACAACTCATATCCCCCGCCCCCAGTGATTGCAGGATGCTACCCTGGGGTTTGGGAATTCAACTCGAATCAGCAATACAAAAAAAAGGACGCCTTTTGTTTTGTTGCCTGATTCTTCTCGTTCTCGTTTTTACGTGACCTAAGCCAAACCTTTCTCTTCCTGCTTTCTCTCTCACTCCCTCTTTCTCTCTCTCTCTCTCTCTCTCTCTCTCTCTCTCTCCTCTCCCTCCATTCACTGGCTACTCTGTGCTTCATCTAGCCCTCTCCATTCTTCTCAATTCCCTGCCCATCTCGGCCTCCAGGCTCACTACCTTGCTTCCTACTGGCTGGTCATGCACCACATTGCTGAACCTCTCCTGAACCTCTCCTAACTCGTTTTTGCTCGCTCAAAATCACACCGGTGTGTGGGAGGTTCCACCCTGCCTTTGACTACAGGATGCTGTGGTAACTGGCAGGGACACGCACAACTCATATCCCCCCCCCCCCCCCCCGGTTCAGAGCACCCCCCTCGGGGGTGTGGG
>NW_008359214.1:2480806-2481273 GCF_000622305.1 Nannospalax galili
CACTCTTTCTCCCTCTCTCTCTCTCTCTCTCTCTGTAAGCTTACTCCCTCCTGCTCTGACTTCTGACTCCACCTCTGTCCCCTCAGGGCAAAAGATCCTCTTTGTTCCCCCACCCACCAGCTGAGGTCTTTAACTCTTCAGATTTGGAAAACTTCTGCCAGCAGTCCGACCTACCCTACATCCATGCCTTTCTTGACCTCCGTGCTAATCCCTCCCTCTGTGTCAAATGTTCTTCCCACCAGGTCCTCCTGGCTAAGGCAGTCTCACCAGGTCCTGAAACTCCAGGGGCCTCTGCCACTCTCCCTCCTCCCTACCCCTCTGACTCTGCTTTTGATCCTTCCATACCTGATAATCTGCCCCCTATCAGAACCCGGCACCAAGACCCCCCTGCTCCTGAGCCTGAGGCACAACCAAGTCCTGCCCTTCCATCACTATACCCTCCCTTGCCTTCCAGTCCAGGGGCCAGC
>NW_008359214.1:2482491-2483555 GCF_000622305.1 Nannospalax galili
ACCCCAGCTCAGTTTATGGACAGACTCACTGATGCTCTGGTCCAGTATACCAAGTATGACCCAGAGTCTGCAGAGGGACAGCTTATGCTTCACCACCACTTTATCTTACAATCAGCTCCAGATATTAGAAGGAAACTTAGGCGCTTAGACAAGGGCCCTGAAACCCCCACGAGAGATCTGCTGGACACGGCATTTAAAGTATTTTATAACTGAGAAGAACAGGAGAAGGCAGACAAGCTTACCCTGTCTAAGCAAAAGTACCAGCTTATTGCTGCAGTCCTAGAGGGCTCCTCCCAAAAACACTTCAAACACCAATGGGGCCCAACGACATCCACCAGGACCCTGCTTCAAGAGCGGAGCAACTGGACATTGGGTAAGACAATGCCCTAACCCATGGCCATCACCCAGACCCTGTCCTTCCTGTGGGCAGCAAGGTCACTGGAGAGTTGATTGTCCTTCTTTGCAATGCCACGGAAGGCCACTCACCTCCCAGACCCAGCCTCATTTACAGGGTTCAGTGAATGACATTCTAGGCCTGGCAGCTGAAGACCGACGACGCCCTGGCTTCTCGGCCCCCACCGCTTCTACGACTATCATGATGGAGGAGCCCATGGTTTAAGCCATGGTGGCAGGTAAGATTATTCCTTCCTACTCTGGTAAAGTTTTTCCTCACAGATCTCTGTGGTGGGGGTTGATGGGAAGCCTCACAACCCCAAATCAACAGGACCCTTAGTCTGTGTATTCTGGAAGGTGCCCTTAACTCACTCCTTCCTGGTTATGCCCACCTGCCCAACCCCCCTACTTGGCAGGGATCTCATGCAAAAGCTCTCCCTTTCTATTTCTCTCCCATTCTCCAGCATGGCCATGAAACAGCTTCGAAGCTTCAATGCCTCCTGCAGCTTCTCTTGGGACCGCATTCTCACTTTATCTGTTAATCTCCTGAGAAACTTCTCTAATGCTAATGTCTCCACTTGCTTTCTCTGTGCCCCCTGCAGGGCTCACTTCTCCTCCCTCTCTCAGTTTACAATGTTACTCCACAGGCCACTACTCAGTGTTCTCGGGAA
>NW_008359214.1:2484620-2514829 GCF_000622305.1 Nannospalax galili
CTGCTGCCTAGTGGACCCCTAAACCAGCCTACCCCCCACATCGACCCTGTCAAGCAGGAAGTAGCAAGATGACAACGGCGCCCCCTATCCTATAACACAAAAGGCTGGAATGTTAGGGTTCCAAATAGCAGCTCCCCCAATCCCCAACAGGGACCTACAAACTCTGCTGAGAAGCAGCCTCCCTTTCCTCTGACCTCCAAAGATAAGATAAGCAGAGTTCCTCTTATCTTAAGAGGAAAAAGAAAACACTTCCACACCCTAATCCTACCTGCTTCCCCCTCCCTGATTTCTCCCCCAAACATTCCCCCCTTCCACATCCTAAAGCCCCCATATGTAAAGTCTCAGCTCACAACCCGTGGGTGGACATCTTTCCCTTCGTGGACATCTTTCCCCTTCCCTTCCCTTCCCTTCCCTTCCCTTCCCTTCCCTTCCTTTCCCTTCCCTGACATCTTTCCCCAACATCTTTCCCTTCCCCGAGGGAAAGGTGCCTCGTGCGAAATAAATCTGTGTCAGGCTGAGAATTCCATCTGAGCCTCGGTGCCTCATCCATCCGCTCGTGCCTTCCTCCATCCGCGCCACCCGCTCGCTCCCTCCCCCTCTCTACCTATCATCATTGAGGTGCCAACTTTCACATGAGTACATAGCCACCTTTTAAAAGCTTACATTTTTAGTCTCCTTTGTATCTGGGTGTCCCAGATCACTAAGCTCTGTCAACAGAATACAGAAATTCATGAACCTTCAAGTCCTTATGTTTAATAACGGAGTTGCTGTGGTTCTTCTTTTCAGTTACTTCAAACTGAACGCCAGGATAGGTAGTCAGCCAGGAGGAACCACCTTGAGAAAAAATCACAGATGGAAACAGCAGAGACAGGAAAGGAAAAAAGCCTTTGTCTCCAAACTTCAGGGCACTGAACTATCCTCTTAACATGCATTAACCAGACTCTCATAAAGGACATGAATAAACTTCTCTTCCATTTAAGCTTTGTCCGTGGACTGTTTATGATAGTAGTGTAATATTTGAAATGAGTGTTTTTCAATAAAACTTTCATTTTACAAACAAGACCATGATACATATATATGCAGAGTGAGTTTTACTCCTTTTCTGTAGTTTGGAGTTTTTAGACTTTTTGTTTGTATTTTGCTTTATAAAAAGATTTCACCAATCTGTATTGACTTTCTGTGTAGATTAATATAAGTATCATTAAAGCCTAATTTCTTGTGACCTAAGACAGATCAAAGATATTTTCTCCTTTGTATTCAATAAGAGTTTTACATTCTTGCCGTTCACCCTGTTTCTGTTCCAAAGCATCCCTTAAATCATATAATTATTTAAAGACAGGAAATAGAACTGAAGTTGAAAGGGTTGGAAAAGAAAAACTGCATTTGGTTTTCCTTGGGGCTTAAAGAAAGAAAATAATCATCTTAATTACATGGTACTTTTCATCTTTAACCTGACTTTCAATAATTAAACCTCTAATTACATTAATTAAAAAGAATACTTTCATATTAATGATATTGAGGGGGAGTATTGAGGGAGTTTTCTTTTGAATGTTGCTTTGACTTCAAATGTGACTTATATCCACTCAGTTCAAATTGTCCTCTCATGCACTGCTCTGATTAAATCGAATTCACCCAGCTTCAGATGAAGGCAAGCTGAAAGCCCATTTGAAGCTTTTATCTTCAGACCCTTAACACACCCTTCACCCTTTTGTTGTTTTGACATACAGTCAATTGGACAATCACTTACTGTGTAAATGCCCTGCTGATAACATAAAATTTAACCCTGTTTTATTTTGTTTACATGAATATTTTCCACAAGATTTTTCAGAGCCACTCCCGGACCAATTTAACAGTGACTAGGTAAAGAGGAATGCGGAGCTTGCTCCAGTGACAGCCCCTGTCTGCATCTTGCTTGGTAACTCTAGATCCACATTCCCTTGGCCCAAGCTGTACTCTTCAGGAGGAGCACGGCAGGCTCCCTGCAGTGTGCTGATGCCCAAACTGTCATGACAGAGGCAATTAATGTGGTAATGAGAGTTTGGCATCCAGACGTTATTTCCTGCAGGGCTTGTCAAATATTTCAGAGAACATTAGGAGCAGACACAAATCTGCTTTTTCCCTTCCAGTCCCCAAACACTTGGACCTTGAAAATCTTGCACATTAACTGCATATCAGGGAAAAAGACTGACAAAATAGAGGCAGAGTGGAACACTGGAAATTTCCCAAGTTGAAGGCTTGGGATGACAGATGCACTGATACTGCAAAGGAAGTAAAAAAATAACAAACAAAACAACAAAGCAAAACAATAAAAACAAATTCAGTGCACATGTCACCATCTTTTGCACAGACTTATATGTTTACATTTCTTTGATACAGATTAACTGCAGGTTTCCTACCAGACTGACGTTCCTGAGTTTGAGAAGGTCTCACCTCTTCTGTATGCAGAAAATTGCAGTAATGTTGGGAAACCGTGCAGGGGCTTAAGGATGAGGCTGCGGAAAGCCTGTATGTCTGCTGCAAACTAACAAGTGTGTGAGTGCAGAACCAGTACATAACTCTACTTGATTTGGGTACATTGAAGAGTTTAATTTAAATTATGAGGTGAGAAAAGCTATGAAGAGTTTTCTCACCTGAAATGTCCTGAAGTAAAACAGCAGAATAAGCATAACTTCAAAAGCAGTCTCAGGTAGTACTGTGAAACAGACTCTTCAGACTCCTCAGTGTGCTGCAACTTTGAATGAATAAATTAAGCAACGTTCACAAGTTTCAGAATAAGTTAATAATGTTTGGAAAGATATCTAGGCTCTTTTAGATCATTTTCTGTCCTGTTTTCTATGTTGGGGAATTTTATAATGAAACCCATCACAATATCATATCTATCATCCCAAGGGTCTGTGACACATTTGCTTAACACATTCTTCATGAGTAGGTGATGGTTTGAGGGTGTGGCTCAACATATAGGAAACCCTGTGAATACTGGGATAGCCACATGTACATTTGTGGTGTGCTTTGGGGGCTGCTTAGTAAGCGGAGGCTCATAACTACCATGTGATGGCTGTGCACATGGTAACTCTGTGTCCAATGTGCCAAGGTCCCTATCCTTTTACTAGCTCTACAACCTAAAAATCAAGCCATACTGCAGCAGTCTACTATCTCCCTACATCTCCATAAAGACTGAACCATCTTTTCCTGCATAAAACGGAGCTTTACCAAATCAATACCTGTGGACAGGACAACAATCCACTGTCTTTTGTTTTCAGTTCATCAGAGAAGCCTAGTTATGGACATATACAAAATACAATACCACCACAAAAAAATAACTATTTATATTGTGTTCACAGAAAGAAAAGATTGCTGTAATGCCGAGAGGGATGTGTAAAGGGCAGAAAGTTAGAATGAGGCAAACTGGTCATAATATTCTGGCAATATGTTGTTGCTATTCCAACCAGTGTCCTGAAACAATAATGTTGTGTTCTGGATCTCTGTGAAAGTGACAGACTATTCCTGGGTGTAGAATCATATCTAGAAGTTGGAACTGGCTATAGACTGGAAATATCAACTGATTTTTCGAGAAGATTGGTACCTCCTGATCAGCTCTCCACTGCACGTGATTTCTCCAGAATGACAGTGTCAAGGACTTCTGACTTGGCTTTTCAGACTTGCAGAGACCTGCAGAGACTTCCATAAGGAAGAAAGAGCCTGAAGGGAATTATAATACAAACACGGCAATCTCAAAAGAGACATAACACCAGCTGGTACTTCTATTGTTAGAAATACATTAGTGAGATGCCTGTATTTCGTGAGGGGAGGATTGAGCCCCATTTGATAGAGCAAGTGTCAAATAATTAATTGACATGTTTTAAAACCGCCACATAAATTTAAATAGCATTCTAGTATTTCTAATATTAACAATCTCAGTAATACTTATGAGTATCTACACTTTGGAAGATGCATATTTGCCAGAATCATTCATAATATATCCTCTAAAGTGGTTACCTCTGTTGTCCCAAGTTAAAATACGAATACCTAGATTTGGAGAGTTTTCATTTAGTGCCATAGTCATACTGCTAGTAGGGATGAGCTCTGTTTCCACCAGGATGTTTTTCCACTAAAACACTCCAGCAACTCCATGTAGCTCAATATTCTTGTGGTATTAATGCCTGGGGCCAGGTATCTTATATGATTTAGCTGAAGATTTTTGTAAGACCATTTTAAGTCATGTTAACTTATAAAACAAACAAGTTAAATGAAAGTGCTGTTACAGATATGAGAGATGTGTCACTCCTGTGTATGAATTCATTACATGCTCTTAAAGGAAGCATTGGCTAGTAAAAGAAGTTAGCTAGTAAATCCACTATTAATTTACCTTGACACAGAGTAAAGCTGAAAATAAGGAGGTATTTGTAGTTGATAAGTAACACCTAGAAAAACTGCTGAGTGGTTTTCTCTTAATGGGAACATTCTGAAGCACTGTATGACAGATGACAGTACTGTCCAGTATTATTACCTCTTCTTCAGCAGGAGTTATTAAAACAGCCTTTGAGCCAAGTTGCTTAAATCATTAGTAACGTTCATAAAAATACCCACCACAGTACAGCTAGATACATCATTCTGGAGAACCATGACAACGAAGTCAGGCTGTAGCGTGTTTTAAAACTGGCCATTAATAAACTCTGCATAATAATAACCAAAATATAACATACACTCTCAGAGGTTAGATAAAAGATAAGGTCAGTCATTGCTTTCAAGTAATTCTTAACTATTATTGATTTTACAGCTTTGTGATATTCTATGTTTATGCTATTCAGGTAGTAAAGTTTTGAAACTAGTAATAAATAATTGTTCACAGGTGCTAATTACTCTGTGATAGCACAGCATACATAAAGTGTATAACATATACCTATATTGAAACATCTCTTACTTTAGTTTCTTTTCCTGTTGCTGTGTTCAAACATCCAGACAAAATCAAGTTAACAAGAAAGGGTTTATTTGACTGACAACTGCAGGTTGCAGTCCATTGTAGTGAGGAAATCAAGGTGACAGGAACTTGAAGCAGCCTGTCCCTTACAGCCATAGGCAAAAGCAGACAGCAATGTGTGAGTGCATGCATGCTACACTAAATTGCTTTCTCCAGTCTAGTACTGTTCAGGATCCCCTTCCTAGGAAATGGTGCCACCCACTGTGGGTTAGTCTTCCCAAGTCAGGTAACACAAATCAAGACAGTCCTCCATAGACAAATGATCTACACATTTCTCCTTGAGATTCTTCCCAGGTGATCCTAGATTGTTTCAATTTGACAAAACTCCATATTTAATCATTGTTTGCCAATTTAAAGTAAAGCTAAACTTCAAAGGGAATTATTCACATCGAATTTTATTCATATTAAAAGGATTTGATATGATGAATGTTTCAAAAACCATACACATGTTGGCTTCATTTTATATTAACTTCTTGATTTTTCCTGAATGCACCAGTCTTTAAGGATTATCACATTCACTATCAAATATGAAAAGTACTTGTACCTCCACTCATTGATATTTAAAGATAAAGTGTGAAGATCTAGTTATTAAAACATGAGTTTTGCAAAAGTAGTTCAGCAGCTAGCATGAATGAGGAGTTTCCACTGAAGAGTTCAATATATAAAATCAATTTATACTTCTTGGCTCCTCCAGCTTGTGCCATGCTTACATCAAGTCTCTAAATCACTTAGTGGTTCAGTTTCATATCTAAAGATTGTAATATTTGGGATGGTATTTCAAATGCACTTTTTCCCAGAGTGGCTTATTCATGATCTGCATGATTATCTTTGAATTACAGGTGAGGAATGAACATTGTAACTGAAAATTCGGAAATGAGATGTGGTCAACTACATATCTAGTTATTGAAACATTTCTCCCATGTTATAACCAAACAGTGTCTACTGACTTTCAGTCTGGATTTATCTTCACTAAATCATTTTCGTTAAAGTAGTAAATAATGCAAAAATAGGAATTGCCTCTCAGATCACTACTATTTAAAACATTCTAAGAAGAATATGGAGAACTGTTTGAGTCACTGTTGATATAATTTTTATTAATATCATTTTTAAAAGGACATGTAACTTTATGTTCATAGCTTGTTCAGCTCCCAGAACCCACATGACAGCTAACAACAGTCTGGTAACTCCAATACCAGGGGATCCAACCCTTTCTTCTGGCCTCCACAGGCATTGCAAAACATAGGTGCACTTACACACATACAGGCAAAATACTCATGCATAAAATAAAAATAAATGAAATTTAAAAATTTAAAAATCCAAGGTTAAACTACCTCAAACTTTTTCCCAGTCTCTGAGCAGAGACATATTATCACAACTTTACTTTTTACATTTAGGAAGTGGCACTTCAAAATTATAACTGAGAAGCAGAGCTTGTTTTAACCAAGGAGTGTCATGCAGCAAGAACCAATTGTCTCTCTTCAGTGTTACCCCTGGGGTCAAACTATCATTTTCTCTCAGAACAGCATACTGGATTGTTTCTCTGAAGTCCCTCTCCTCTGTTCAAAAGAAACTACCCAGAGTGACAATCCCAGGGTAGACATAAATCAGATCTTATATTTCCCTTGTTAAAATGTCTCCCATAATGCTAGGCATGGTGGCAGGCACCTTTAGTCCCACCCTTGGGAGGCAGAGGCAGCTGGATCTCTATGAGACAAAGGTCACCGTGGACCTCATCTTGACTTGCAGGTGGGCTAGGAGTAGGGAGACCCTGCCTACAAACAAACAAACAAAAAAAAACAACCAAACAAACAAACAATGTCTTCCACAGCTTTCTACTGCACATAAAGAGGAAACACACAGTTTGGCATAAGATATAAAAATGTGCGTTGTGATCCTTGCCTGTGCTTCAGCCTCTATGACACCCACTACCATTCTCTGCAGACATACTATGAGTCAAAAGCAGAGGGTTTTTCTATTCTCTAAAACCCTGGCCTTAGAAGCTTTGAAGCAAGTGTGTTTTTCTTCCTGAAACATGAAGCCTTTGACTGCTAAGTGCTAACATATCATCTCACATAAAAGTATACATCTCCTCTTCCACCATCGAACCGTTTTCCAGTTTACCAACTAACTTTATTGTTTATCTGCTGTCCAAGTCTCTGACCTGCTAGAATTTGGAAAAGTATCTGATACATAGTAGGCTATTGACAATTGTCTATTAAATGAATCTACAGAAAATTAATACATGTAAGAAATAGGGAACATAATAAAAACACAGTCTTTTGCTATTGTCTTAGACCATCAACTAATTCCAATGGAAAGGTTAACCAAGGTAATTGTTATTTGAGGCAAATATCCAAGAAAAAAAAATTCAGCTCTACAAAGACTGAATTCAGTATTATCTCCTCACAATATATGGATGCCCAGTATTGACAGGTCCTCTAGAACCATGGACAGATGGTGCTGATGGGTCATCTAGACACAGGCCATGAGGATGAGATTGGATTTAGACTGTGACAGTTGCTAGAATTTTTTCTTTGTATCCGGACTAAATAGAGCTTGGTCACAAAGGTTTGTTTGGCAGGCCCTCCCAAGCATAATACTGTTTCACCTTATTCATACTTTAAGAGTTCACTGTGCCTGAGTGAGCATATTATTTAAAAGGGGTTTTTGTATCAGATACGGCTGACTTCTTTGGAATCCCTCGTCTGCTCCTGCATCACAGCAAACAATCTCCATTTGAACTTCTGGCTGAAATTCTCTCATTTTTATTAATGTAAATAAAATTCTAAGCCCTTAAAAACAAAAATGTAGTAATAACAGCAGGCACTAAAATTAGAACTGAATGTCTAATAAACAGCAAGCATTATGAATAAGTGACATTATTGTCCAAATTTAATAAGAAAAACTCTTTATGATGTTTATGGATTTCCTCAAAGAAATTGGATTCTTGCTGGGGAGATGTCTCAGTAGTTAAATTGTCTTGCAGAGGACTTGAATTTGGCTCCCAGTACCAACCATCAGTAACTTCAGTTCTAGGGGGTTCTATGTCCTCTTATGGCCTCCTCAGGCATTGCACACACATGGTACCCTTACATTCATGCAGGGATAACATTCATACACATAAAATATAAATAAATCAAAACAATTTGAAAAAGAAATCTCATTCCTGCCATGATCTCAATTATGCCTAAATTCCATGTGTTAGTGTGTTCTGTTAGCTTCTGTTCTATGTGACAAGCAGCTCTCTTGATATCAACTATTTAAAGTGGGGTTTCCAATTGCAAGAAATGTCATCCCCCATTTATCCAGTCATCCTTACTGTATTTCCCCATATCTTACCATTAATCCGTCACATCCATCAACTCCAATCATTACCTTTCCATGTATTTTGCATTGGGTCTTCCATATCTACCTAGTTTGACATCAGGTATGTTACTCAACTCTCAGATCTCCTCAATACTTTTCCCATAACAGGTTGCTGCATGACAGTCAACAAGATTTTAATGCAAATCAGCATGTTGTTTTTCTGGTTCAGAACTTAATAGTTTTCGATCTTCTTGTAATGGAGAAGTTCTTTAACATAGAGCAAAGGCCCTTCACTCTTTTTCCAGCCTCATCCACACCGGCCTTCTTCAGATTCACCAACTTTTTTCATAGTCAAAAAAAACTTTTTCTATGTATCTTTTCTCTTCGAATACATTGTTTTTCTTGCTCTTCTCTAATTTTACAATTGCCATTCAAGTCTTTCTCATCATTAGTCTTCTTTATGAAAAACAAAGTAATATATAAATGCTTTTAGTATTTGAGAGCTTGGGGATTTACAAGATTTTAAAAGGGCATGTCAAACTGCTTCAGTGATGTTCCCAGATGAACTTCCTTATCTGGTACTCATGATCTTGTGCCACCACTCCCTTTAGATTCACTTATATAATCAATGCTCTCAAGTTCTGAGCCTCAGATACAAGAAAACAAGGAAGCTTTCACGCATGCATTATAAGGAAGCCTTTCGTCATATAAGAAACACTGCTATTGTGATAAAACCAATGAGCAAATCTAGTGCATTAACATAGGGGATTAATTGGACAGAAACCAAGAGTCCTGCCTAGTGAGTTCTAGTGGTGTCCTTGTCTGTCGTCAAGTAGGGAAAGACAGAAACCTGAGCAAAGACATTTGATAAGTCCATCTTACTGCTGCATTTGAGCTTCCTTTCCTGATGTTCTACAGGGCACAGAAAAAGTGCTTTCCAAGTACCACGCAAAGTGCAAAGCTGCATACAAATAAATGTTTTATTATTACAGGACACTAAATTTAAGTTTGGGTTTTATACACCAATATATTACTTTTCAAAACTTTATTTCGTTTGTTGGGAATTTTGTGTATGAGGTAGTTTTTGCTTTATTTTTATCCCTCTCAGTCCCCCTCCAACACCTACCCCCATGTCTCTCCTACTTCTCCTCAATTTATTGTCTTCTTCTTTACTGTTATTACGTATACCTACTTAATTTATAAATATACATATGTAAATAATGCAATGAGTCCATTCAGTGGTGCTCAATTGTTCCAGTATTTAAGGCTGCCCATACAGGATAAAATGACGTCTCAGGGAGCTCGGCCCTGGAGGATACTGATTCCCTTTCCCTCAGCAGTCATTGATTGCCTGTAGGTTGGAATCTTGACGTAGGACCCCACTGAATTTTCCCAAATACACTTTGTCATGTCAACTGGCTATGTCATGCAGAACTTGTTAGACTCCCATACTATGGAGATGTCATTGGTACAGCTTCCCTATCATGTCAATAGTGCACTGACTAGCAGCAGGTAGATGTCTTGTCCTGTCCCTCTGGCTCTCACATTTTTTCCATCCTCTCTTCAGCTGTGTTCCCTGAGCCTTGGATGTAGAGATTGCATGGTAGATGTGTCACTTTGGGCTAGGCATTTCATAGTCACTTATTCTCTGTTTTTGGCCTGTCATTTAACTTTGTAATTGTTTCCATCTGTTGCAAAAAGAAGCTTCTTTGATGAATGGTGAGAGGTTTATTGTCTACAAATATAAGGATGCATATTTAGAATATAGTAATTACTAAAATATTTTCACATCCAAAAAGGAACAAACACTAAAAACTGAAAGTTCAAGGGAGGTATTCTGAAGTTGAAATGGACAGTAGGGTCAGAAAGCATCATGGAAAAATGGAGTCAACTTTTAGAAGTCTGATTTGGAAGAGGAAAGAATGCTGGAACAGGTTCAAAAACTGTTACAATTGGAGGTTTGAAATGAGGTGAGATTTTAAAATAAAATTTTAAACATTAATGAAACACAATGCTTTGGACCATTTACTTTTATTTGTGCTCCATAAACATATTTCATGCAGCAGGCTACAATGAAGAAAGCACAGCTTACTTCGAATAGAAATATCCGTTGTGACAGGCCACTTCTAAGAGCTCTGTACACAGCATAGGCAGGGTTTATACTCAGTGTTAGGGCTAATTATATGCACATTTTATAGGTCTTCTTATATTAATTGATTCCTGCTGAATAAATTGTGCTTAAAACATTTATTCAGATTGCACTAGTAAGATAGTTGCTATTGAGTATGGACCTCAAATTTTAAACACAACAATAAACAAATTGTAAATATTTTCTGCAGCTGAAATTCTCTCACAAGCAGAGAAATTAAATAGTTTCAGTTTGGACTTCGCTTTCAGTCCTAAAACTAGGTTCATGCTAGTGTTCCTAAGAATATTTTATTGCATAGACCCTGGAAATTGATGGCAGTTGAATTTTGTATTACTCTATCCTATGTCTAATCCTTCCCATTATTCAATGTACTTTGAGTTCATCCCATAAAGCATGTGTTATGTAACTCTGAAAAAAGTTAAGGTCCTCCTATTGTCTCAAAATTCTCTATAAAATGCAGTATTTATTTTTCCTAAGAAGACAACACATTCTTCTATGTTTTATTTTTATTTATTTCTTTTTTATCAAGCTTCTAAAATTTCATGCAACACTTTCCACTCAAACACAGACACCTACCCCCATCCATGCCTCCCCCTAATCCCCTTACCAAACCCTATGCACTCTGCCATATATGCTGAGTCCTATTCATCCAGGTGTTTGTACCCAGATGTCCTTCAATATAAATGAGTCCACTGGAGTCTATTCAGCACATCCAGTGGTCATGTGTAAATCATACTCTCCCTCATCCAGCAGCAATCAGTCTCAAATAGTACTCAATTTAGTGCTGGCCCACCACCTATTTTTCACATCCCCTTTGGGCCCTTGTTTAATTGAGCTGACATGGGTCCCACACTCGATATCACCTCTGCCACAGGCTCACATGAGCAAGCCTCCAGTGACATGGAAGCCTCCACCTCCCTGTGTTCATGAACCAGCCCTGGCTCTTAGAATCTTTCTGCCTGCTCTTCTGCAATGGTCCCTGAGCTGTGGGTGGATGAGATTCCATACAGCAGTCCTATCCTATACTCTAAAGTCTCTAATTCTCCAAAACTTAGCCAGTTGTAGCCTTCTGTGTGCATCACAATCGGATGTACATGGAAGCCTCACTGGTGAAAGTTGAGGGGAGAATTAGCCCTCTCTCTACCCCTTATTCTGCTATGTTCCATGAGCCTTAGTTGCAGAGATTTGACTGCAGATGTGACACCTAGTACTGGGCATCTTCAGAGGTACATTCTCTGTGCCTGCTCAGGTGTGCAACTCTGCGGTAGCCTCATCTGTTGCAAAATGAAGCTTGATTGATGAGTACTGTATGGCATGCCTGTCACTCTAAGGGAAGTCTCTTCTATCTGGCACTGCTTTCCCTGCCAAACAGCTCCTAGGTATACATATGCATTAATGTTCAGACATTCTATGTGCAGTTCTCTTAGGGTATCTAGGGTATTACTTTTCCCTCTAGGTTTCCTAGCCCCATGATAGTCCCTTATTTCTCCCATCCGGTCTTCCTTTTCCCTCCTTCCCTATTCACAGTGTGCTCCATTGTCCCCATCCTACTCACAATACCTCCAAACTCAGGCCATCTTTCCTTTCCTTACTTCCCTTACTTCCCCCATACCATGGTCTCTTGCATGTCCCTCCCTCCTCTCCTCCCTGCCAATTATTCCCACTTTTTCCACCTGCCTCCTGAATTATCTGTTCCCTGCTATCACCCTTTTAGGTTGTTTCTTTTCCTTTACCTTTATGTATCATTTGCCTTTACCTTACTTGTGGTGTTGCATCAGAATTTATACACTCACATACGAGGGATTGGTGCTGCAATCCACAAATGAGGGAAAACATTCATCACTTGCTTTTCTGCATTTGTGTTACTTCACTTGGTATATCATACTCTAGCTCCATCCATTTACCTGCAAATTTCATAATTTCATCTTTTCTTACTACTGAGTAGAACTCTGTTGAGTAGATGTAGCACATTTTCATTAACCATTCATTAGTTGAAGGACATATAGGTGCTTTCCATTTCTTAACTATTGTAAAGACAGCAGCAACAAACATGGATGTACAAGTATCTCTACAGAATGATTAGTCCTTTGGGTATATGCCAAGGAGAGGTATCAGTGGATCATATGTAGGATCATTTTTCAACAGCCTAAACAGACCATAAATAAAAAAGGAAATTGAAACAGTAATACAAAACATCCCAACTAAAGAAAGCCTGAACCCAGATGGATTCACAGCAGAATTCTACCAGACATTCAAGAAAATCTATAACCAATATTGCTTAAATTATTTAAAAAGACATAAAAAGAGGGAGAACTCCCAAACTCCTTCTATGAAGCAAGTATCAGTCTAATACAAAAACTAGGCAAAGATACAAGAAAAAAGAAAACTCTAGACCCATATCCTTAATGAACATAGATGCAAAGATATTCAATAAAATACTTGCATATCTCATACAGACATGCATCCAAAAGATCATCCACCAGGATCAAGTCAGCTTTACTCCAGAGATGCATGAATAGTTCAACAAATGTAAGTAAATAAATGTAATAAAACATATCAATGGACTTAAAGACAAAAACCACATGGTCATCTCAATAGATACAGAAAATGCAACATGCATTCATGTCAAAAATCCTAGAAGGAGTTGGTCTAGACATACCTCAACAAAATTAAAGTTGTATGCAACAAACTCACAGCCACCATCATCCTAAATGTAGAAAAACTGAAAGCATTCCCATTAAAATCAGGAACCAGATGGGGCTGTCCACTATCTCCACTCATTTTCAATATACTGCTTGAAACCCTTGCTAGAGCAATAAGACAAGAGACGAAATTAATGGTAAAGAAGAGGTCAATTATCCTTATTTAAATGATATGATATTATACATAGTAGATCCTAAAAATCCCACTAGAAAACTGTTAGAGTTGATTAATGCTTTCAGTAAAGAGGCAGGATACAAAAGCAACTTCCAAAAATCAGTAGCTTTTTTATATACTAATAACAAGCAATCAGAAAACCCTGTAGGAAACCCTCTCATTCTCAGTAGCCTTAAAAAATATTTAGAAATAAACCTAACAAAAGACATTAAAGATCTCTATAATGAAAATTTCAAAAATTGACAGAAAATGATAAAGAAAAACAATAGAAGAAAAGACCTACCATGCTCATGGATTGGTAGATCAATATTGTGAAAATGACCATCTTACCAAAAGAAGTTTATAGATTCAATGCAATCCCAGTCAAAATACCCTTGACATTCTTCACAGAGATTGACAAAAAATACTAAAAATCATATTGAATCATAAAAGACCATGGATAGCCAAAACATTCTTGGTCAAAAAGAACAATGCCGGGGCATCATCATACCAGATCTGAGATTATATTACAGAGCAATAGTCATAAAAATAGCATGGGACCGGCACAAATATAGACACAGAGATCAATGGAACACAATAGAAGACCCAAATATGAGTTCATATAATTTCAGTCACCTGATATTTGGCAAAGGTACTAAGAACACACAATGGAGGAAAGATAGCATCTTCAACAAGTGGTGCTGGCAAAACTTAGTCTCCACTTGCAGAAATTTGAAAATTGACCCTTATCTTTCACCCTGCACCAAAGTCAACTCCAAATGGATCAAAGACCAATATAAAACCTAAAACTCAGAAACTGCTAGAAGAAAACATAGACAGCACCCTCCAACATATAGGTGTAGGAAAGGACTTTCTACATCAGACACCAGCTGCTCAGGCACTAAGGCCAACAATCAGTAAATTGGACTTCATTAAATTACAAAATTTCTGTATAGCAAAAAAATGAGAAAGGAAGGGAAGAAGAAACCCACTGAGTGGGAGAAAATCTTCACCAGCTACATGTCCAAGAGGGGATTAATATCCAGAATATACAAATAACTCAAAAAATAAAGAAATGCAAAAATATATGACACAATAAAAAGATGGGCAATAGACCTAAACAGAGCATTCTTAAGTGAAGAAATAGAAATGACTAAGAAGCACCTGAAAAGTTCTCCAGGGCTTTAGGGATTGATCAGTGGTTAAGAACACTGGTTGTTCTTGCAGAAGGGCCAGGTTCGAATCCCAGCATCCACATGGCAGCTAACAATTGTCCGTAACTTCAGTTCCAGGGGAATCTGATGGCCTCTTCTGTCCTCCGTAGGCATCGCACTACATAGGTTCACTTATCTATATGCAGGCAATACACTCATACACATAAAATTAAAATAATAATAATGAATAAAAAGTTCTTGACAGCCTTAGTAATTAGAGAAATGCAAATCAAAACCACTTTAAGATTTCATCTTATCCCAGTCAGAGTGGCTAAGATCAAGAGAATGGAAGACTACAAATCCTGGAGAGGATGTGGAGAAAGAAGAACACTCATTCACTGGTGGGATTGCAAACTCATGCAACCACTGTGGAATGCAGTATGGAGAGCCCTCAAAAACTGATGTGTTTTATGATGCTCTGAAGGTCATGAGATTTTAGAGGGCTATTCACTACTATTCACTATATTTTTAGTTATTTATATTGTTTGTTTTGGGCTGAATGTATATATGTAGAGGTAAATGCCACAGTGTGCATGCAAATGTCACAGGACCCCTTGTGGGAATTGGTTCTCGCTTTCTACTATGTGGATCCCAGGGATTGAATTAAGGTCATCAAGCTTGATAGCAGATGCCTTTACTCACCGAGCTATCTCTCTAGCTCTAGAGGATAATTTATTTTGGTCACACACATACTGTGATCATATCACTAAATTTAGCCACACAGTAACTTGCTAAGAGTGCTATTCTGAAGCTAGGTCACAGTCTTTCTGCAACATTTCTAAATCATCTGGATTTGCTTGCAATTATCGTGTAAAACTTTGTCTAGGTAGAGTACAAATAAGGCATATGACCTCTCATGTAGAATGAGCCCTACAAATGTCTGGTTTTTGTTTTGTTTTTGTTTTGTTTTTTCTTTTCTGATTTCCTATTCCCTATTCTTTGGCTAGTCCTTGAACTCCCCTTGTAGTATTCTGGTTTAGTACATGTTTTTGGGCATTTTAGATATAGCATAGACTTCACTTGCTTAGTCCTTCAGAGCTTATATTTTTGAAACTAAAATTACAGATTACTGAAACAAAAATAGCTCTTAGCAAATGTGAGAAGTAGCAAAGAACAACCAAAACAAAACAAATAACTTGAGAATACAATCCTCAATTAATAGCTCATTATTATTCTATCATAATATCTTATATGCTTTACATATATTTCTGGTTGAGTGTGTTATGGTGTTTTAGGTTGCATCTTGGTAAATTTTGTTTTATGTACAGTTTGATCTGTAATTCATGGAAAATATTCTTAGAAGAATAAATATGGTGCTTGAAGGAAGACATGTGACAAAATTACAGATAGATTCAGTCTAGCAAGACTGAATCTTTCTGTACTCAGGTAAAATAGTCTTCAGACCCACATTCTTACATTTCCTTGTCTTTGTAACTTCGAGTGCATTTTGTAAACCTGGGATCATTGATTATTAGCAAAATAAATAAATAAATAAATAAAATAACCATGTTATCTTTCTTTTATTATTGATCATGGAATGGATAAAAAAACATACCTGAGCCGAGCATGGTGGCACATTGCCGGGCATGGTGGCACATTGCCGGGCATGGTGGCACATGCCTTTAATCCCAGCACTCGGGAGGCAGAAGCAGGCGGATCTCTGTGAGTTCGAGGCCAGCCTGGTCTACATAGTGAGTTCCAGGACAGCTGGGGCTACAGGGAGACCCTGTCTCAAAAAGGCCAAAAAAAAAAAAAAAAAAAAAAAAAAACATACCTGAGTAATTTATTATAAAAATACTGGGGTAGTTAATATTGGCTGTCTGACAGGATATAGAATCACCTAGGAGACATGCCTCTCGGCTTATCTGTGTGGGAGCTGTAGATTGGATCAATGGAGTTGGGAAGACACATATTAATTGTGGATGGTATCATTCCATGGGCTGGATTAACGGGCCTGCATATAAAGGAGAAAGCAAGCTGAGCACCAGCATTCTTCTCCAAGGCATCATTAGATATTAATTACTGTACCTGGTTCATTGAGATAGGAAAATGGAGACACACTACCCTATAATGAGTTTTCAGGTCCAAGGGGCTTTGTGCTGCTTCCACAGAGCTCTGTTGTCTTAGGATGAAACTAGTGAGACTGCTCCATATAAAATTCAAAGGCAGTCACTTATGGGAGGAATTATACCATCATTTCTATTTGTCATATCTTTCTGGCTAGAAAAAAACAGCATTTCAAATTAAGACACACCAAGAATATTATAAACTAAGTATAATCACCTAAAGTAGAAATATATCAGGAAACTTAAAAAAGAGAAAAATAAAATAAAAATATAATACAGGAATGATACAGTAGACATTAATTTAATTTGGTTCCATTAAATTTAAAACTTAATGCTTGCCTACTACATACTGTATTAGTTACTATTCTCACTCTTATAGACTATTTGACAAGATTCAATATGAAGAATTTATGAGACTGGAGAGGGTGGCTCAGAGGTTAAGAGCACTGATTACTCTTGCAGAGGACTTGGGTTCAGTTCCCAGCACCCACATAGCAGCTAACAACTAGTTGTAAATCGATGTTCTCTTCTGGCTTCCATGGGCACCGCATGACATAGGCTCACTGACATATATGCAGGTGAAACAGCAATACACATAAAATAAAAATAAGTTTATTTTATTTTATTAAGGAGATACCCCATCATGATGCAGGAGGCATGGAAGCACAAGAGGTTGTAATTGCGACTATAGGAATATGTGGTTCCATGCTTACATCTCCCTGGACCAGGAAGCAAAGAGATTGATTCAGAAGAAGAACCAGGCTATAGTCACAAAGACTTTCCCCTTAATGATCCATTTCCTCCAGGTACATCCTACCTTCTAAAGGTTCCACAGCCACCCCAAACAGTGTTACCCTCTTGGAATCAAGTGTTCAAACCCAGGTCTGTGGGGGACATGTCATACTCAAACACTGACTTCCTACTCCTGTTCTCCATAGCTTCATGACCCATCTCAAACACAAAATGCATTAAGTCCAAATCAAAAGTCCCCATAGCCATTAATAGTCCCAACACCGTTCAAGAATCCAAAATGTTTTCTGGAACCCAAGACAATCTTTTATGCCCATGCTCTGTAAAATCTGTAAAGCAAGTTACGTATTTCCAATGTACAGTGATACAAAGTAAAAGGGAGGAATGAAAAATCAATGAAAGACTGAGTTAAAGCAAAACCAATATCCAACAAAGCAAACATCAAAACCTGCAGCTCCATGACCAACATCTGGACATTAATGGGCTTAGGTCACACCCATTTCTCCAGCTCTGGGCCCTGCAGCATACATAGACTTTCTCTGGTGATTCTCACCCTGCAACACATTGCTCCTAGTTTGGGTGGTTTTACTGGTTTTCTACACACAATGACGACTTACCTTATATTATTTTTGAATCAGCCACACTCAAGATTTTCAGGACAGAAGCAGAACATAGCCAAATTATTTTCCAGAATATAATATGAACAGCTTCTTGTCCAATTCCTGATTGTCTTTACTCCGATCTGAAACCTCTTGAGCACAGCCCTTACTGACTGTATTTCTCTCAGTATTCCAGCGAGTCTCTTGCAAGCAACTTTAATTTTTTTTTAAGTACCTAGCACAAACCAGTTCAAAAGGCCTAAGAACCACACATTCAGATTTATCATAGCAATGCTCCAGTTATCATAAATGATTTTCTTTATGAGTTACTTTCCATGTTGCTGTGGCAGAATACTTGAAAAGAAGCTTATGGATGCAGTGGTATGAATGTGAATTTACTTATGTCTTCATGAACTAGGAAGCTGAGAGAGAGAACTGACCAGAGATCTAGCAGAGCTATAGACCTTAGGAGGTATTCTCCAGGGATCTACTTTCTCATCTGCTGAAGATCCCACAACTTCTTAAAACAGTACCACCAGTTGGGTATCATGTATTCAAGCACATGACCATATTTGGAACATTTCACCCTCGACAATTTATCAACTACTGTTTTGTGTTCCATATTACTTAATGGCTAGAAGTCGGGTATAGTCATACATACCTGTAATCTTAACATTTATGTGGCAAAGGCAAGAAAATTGCTTTGAGTAAGAGGCCAAGTTATTTCAGATGGTGAGTTTCAAGCCAGCAAAGAACACAGCAGGACCTTATCAAAAGAAGAAGAAGAGGAGGAGTAGAGGAAGAGGAGGAGGAGGAGGAGGAGGAGGAGGAGGAGGAGGAGAGGGAAGAGGAGGTAAAAGTAGGAGGAGAAGTGAAGAGGGAAGAGGGAGAAATATACTGTACTCTGGTTTACTAATTATTTATGGCTCAGTAATTGAGTTAAGAATTTGGGTTTTTTAACAAACGTTAAGTCTTAATATTTTAGACAGAGGAGAGACAAGATGAGTGAAGTTACAGAAGCAGGAAAGTATCCCCAGCCTTCTCAGGATAGCAATAAATTATCTACTTTAAGAAAAGTCCAAGTTAAACAGAGACATGGTAGGAGATGATGTTATAGATTAATGGGGACAATGAAGAACCCATGTGTTTCCTAGAGCTAATAACTTGGAGGCTGGAGATTGAAACATAGGCCATGCCAAAGTATAATTTCCCAAGTCTTTATCTCCTTGTTTTCCATTAATCCTTCTCTTAAACACTAAGGTTAGATTTAAAAAAAGAAAAAAAAAAAAAAAACAGTGCTACACATATTAGAATTAACAAGACCAGGAGCTAGGGAGATGATTCAGGGTGTAAGAAGGGTTTCTGTAGAAGTAAGACAGTCTGAGTTCAGATCCCAAGCATCTACATAAGAATCTGGGCATGGCTATAAGCCCTTGTAACCTCTGGATTGGTGGACAGAGGCAGATAGATCCTGGGAGTGGCTTTTGAGCCAGTCTAGTTAAAGAACAAGCTTCCATTTCAGTTAGAGACCTTGTCTCTAAAAAATAAGGTTGAGGGGGTTGGCAAGAGGGTTCATCAGACAAAAGACGTTTGTCATCCAGCCTGATGTATTTTTTTTCCTGGAACAGAACTGATTCGATTCCCTCAACTTGTTCTCCGACCTCTACATGATCTACATTTGTGTCATGGCAGACAACAGAGAGAGAGAGAGAGAGAGAGAGAGAGAGAGAGAGAGAGAGAGAGAGCAAATTCTAAAGCGTAAAGCATAAAGATGCCTTACATCCTCATCTGCCCCACATGAATTCATAGGAGAGTCCATCACCACACACACATTCATGTAACTCTCTCTCTCTCTCTCTCTCTCTCTCTCTCTCTCTCTCTCTCTCAGTGTTAGAAGTAACAGGACCCTTTCAGATGAAGTACTTTGGGAAATATCATCAAACTAGGTAGAAGAAGGAAATTAAACTGAAGGAGGTAGTGGAAGAAAGGCATGACGGTGTTGACCCTCCTCCTGTGCTTTCTCTGAATGTCTGTGCTTTGAGGAAAATTTCTGAGAAAATATCCTAGTGAACCTTTGTCCCAGATGACACCAGGAAGTCTCTGAGAATGTGCAGCCTTACTTAGTCCTTTAGTTTTTAATTTTTTCTTTCTTTCTCTCCTTGCCTTCGTTCTACTTCATCTACTAATGTATATTTCCCCTTTTCTTTTTCTCTTCAATTCTTTATTTCTATTATTGAATCGCTGGCTTAATGACAACTGTTAGAAAAAAATCTCTTTAGAAACACTCTTGGTCAATCTACCCCTTGCTGGTTTCTTACTGCAGAGTGTTCAATGTTATTGGCATTAAATTAGAAGATATATATTTATAATCTGTACAGTTCTTTGACTGTAAAAATGCCATCTAAGCATAAACATTTACTTCTTTATACAAGAACCCATGGTGTCAGTCAAGCCTAAAAGATTTGATTCCCTGAAGACCAAATTTGTATAGCTAGGACAGACTTGTCACATTAAGTTAAAGCTTTTTTGTTTGATTTTATTTAGTCACTCTATGTAAAACTGGTCTTAATAACATTTATTCCTTTATTAAACTTACATTTGCTGTAGGCTCACCTTGGATAAGAATTTTTACAAGGGTATAAAATATTTTAAGTGTCCTCTGACCTCAAGAATCTTCACTTAAAAACTTATCTATGTTATGTTTATGCTGGACATGAAAGAGAACTGTACTTCCAAAGATTCAATATTGCTAACTTTAGCAGGTTTAAAGACCTCAATAGACTGCATACACTTGATGTCGAAGCATTAATTCGTATCTGTTTTGAAGAAAGACCGTGGTGAACTAGACTCACAGGCTTCTCTCCTTTGGCTTATTTTTCTGGGTTGCATAAACTTGTGGCCTGAATTCTGACATTCCTGAGAAGGATGTGCTATAAAATAACACATAGCTTCTAAACATGCTGGGATGAGTCAAATGCCAAACAAACATTAAACACTGTTGATATTTAGTACTTTATGTGGAATCATTTACCACTAATATAAACATTTAGACATGGAAGGAAGAAAATAAAGTCAGTAAATTGACTTTTCACCTTTTTATTTCAGGCTGAAAATAATTTCCCAACCCTTATATTGTTCAGAAGAAATCAATTTGAAGAAGTATGATAGTATTTGACCAAGATGAGTGAACTAGACATTCATGGTTTTTAAGGCTAAGCACAACTTTTCCTGCACCATGAAATTACATAATCATGTAATACTCTTTGATAAGAATAGCTGGTTGTTTTGAAAAAAAAATGTCATTCCGAGTTACTATTGGGACTGTTATGAAATCATAATATAGATTGGGATTCATCCTTAAAATTGTACCCACAAGCATGCATGGCTGATCAGTTCCAAAATAAGCATATTTAGTTATTTCTATAAATAAAAATTCCAATATACCCTCTCATTACTCATACTAATTAACATCTTCATGTTGCATAATTGTCTTGTGTCTATTACTCGGCTAAAATAAGGAAATAAATTATCCTGTTTTCCTTATATCTGCTGAAATACAAAATATTGCCACCTGAAATATGTACAAAACTGATATCCTTTATCATATAATTACCAACCAGTGAAATCGGTCCTAATCAATATGTGACTTCATTCATTTGGGCTGCTATAACAAAGTGTAATAGACTGGGTAGCTTTAACACCATGGAAGCTTATTTCTCATCATTCTGGAGACTGGAGCTCAAGATCATTGTGCCAGTAGGATCAGATTTGGTGACATCTGATTTCTAGTTGACAGATATTCTTAGTGTGCCCTCACATGATGTAAAGGACAACTAGATCACTGGAACGTCTTGTGTAGGGGCCACAGTTGTGTTCAGCGGGGAAGATATTTTCGCTGTCTAATCACTTCACAAAGATCCTAATATTTAATACTATAGAACAGGACACTGGGATTTATCCTATGAATTTAGTAGAAGAGGTCATATTCCTTCTGAAGAAATTAGAAAAAATAAAAGAAGCTTAAGATATTTTTTAAAATTATTTATTTAATAACCACATAATTAGAAGAAGCATTTCATTACAACAGCATTGACATATTCAATAAAAATTTCCAGAGCTAAGATATATCTCTTTCAAAATTGACTGTAAATTTTTAGGTTCACAGTTGAATTAATACAGTTATACAATATTGAACTCTGTATAAAGCCCATAAGACATAAAATTGAATGAGGTTTTAACCTTTAAGAAACATCTGCATTTCATTTTAAAATATATTGTTTCATACAGAAAACAATATCATTTTTAATGCTACCAACACTTAGATGTTTGCATATGCATCTCTAATCTCTATGTACCTGAGTATTGTACTAGTCACAGTTGGTTATTTTCTGAGCTTCTTGGTATATGAGCATAGATATGAAGTTATCAGGTAGATTTCAGTGGTAATGTTTTTCACATCTAATTATTAAGGAGCAAATTTTTATGCTTTGAAGACTTATTTTTTTTAAATTTAATAACCACATGATTAGAAGAAGCATTTCATTACAGCTTTAACATATTTAGTAAAACACTCCAGAGAAAGCATACATCTCTTTCAAAGGTGATTCAAAAGTGGCTGTAAATTTTTAGGTTCACAGTTGAATTAATGCAGTTATACAATACTGAACTCAGTATAAACCTGTAAGAACTAAAATTGAATGAGTTTTTACCCTTTGAAGATCTCCATTTCATTTTAAAATATGCTGTTTCCTACTTTTTAAATATTTTTATTTTTTAGAAGAAGCATATCATCACAGCTTTAATATGCTCAATAACACTTTCCAGAGCAAAGATATAGCTCTTTCAAAAGTGGCTATAAAACTTTTAGGTTCGCTGTTGAATTAATACAGTTATGCAATATTGAACTCAGTATAAGCCCTGTACGGCATAAAATTGAATGAGTTTTTAACCTTTAAAAAAGATCTCCATTTCATTTTAAAATAAACTGTTTCTTACAGAAAGACTCATTGTTTTTGCTAGTAATACTGAGATGTTGGCACATGCATCTCTAATCTCTATGTATCTGATTATTACTAGTCATAATCAGTTGCACTTGGATCCTTGGCACCTGTGTATGTGTATAAAGTCATCGGGTAGATTTCAATGGTAATGTTTATCACCTTTACTAATTAACATGATGTAAATTTTTATGCTTCCTCCTCAAATATAATACATTTTTTAAAATTTGTTTTTTTTGTGTGTGTGTGTGTATCACACATAATGTCCCAAACCATCTTATTCAACTATACACCCACTTCCCAGATGGCACCCTCCCATAGCCTCCCTCCCCCACTAGAGCCCTTATACTCTGTCATCTCTGCTACTGTCTGCTGTGTTGTTGGCCCCTCCAGCTGTTCCCCACTACTTGTCCATCTGGTGAATCTAGTCAGCCTAAGATATATTTAATGCGATTTATTAATATGAGTGCAAATCAACTATCTATTAGTCAGTTCTTATGACACTTAAAATTCTTTTTTTTTTGGTCATTTTTTTTGTTGATTGTATTTTGACAGGGTCTCCCTAGTCATAGCCCACCTGGAAGTTATGATGTGAAATAGGGTGACCTTGATCTCAAAGAGATCCACCTGCCTCTGCTTCCCAAGAGCTGGGATTAAAGGTGCATGCCACCACATGTTCGTGACACTTTAAATTCTTGAATCAACTCTTGACCGGGTCTTGCCATCCAGGAGACATGTTCAATGAACAAAGTAAGCTCCTTTCAGGTGACACACTCCTTAGATAAGAGGCATAGTTTAAATATTATGTATGGAATTTTCTTGAATAAAATATTCCATAGTCTCTTCAAGAGTAATTTCACATATAAAATGTACTTTATAAAACAAAAGCAGATGTTGCCCTCAAGAATGTTCACACATTTGAAATTTTCTTCTTGATTTCATTGCTGGGATTACATGCTGTATCTTTTGCCAATATTTCAAGTACTATAATAGCTAATATTTTACATGTAGTTTCTAGAAAATCTTTCATAAAACCTAAGAATTTATTTGTACAAGAAGTATAGATGATTCATAACAATTAAGTTCAAGTTCTGATTCCATCGTTTTTGTAACTTTTATTAAATTTGTTCATTATATATATATATATATATATAATTACTTTCTGATTATGTTCACCCCACCTTCTTTTGTCTCCTTCCCATGCCTGCCAATCCCACCCCATGCCAAATGCTTTTTCTCTATTTCTGTCTTTTGTTTTGTGACACACTGGGCTTAATTGTGGCCTTCTGAATGGACTTGGGTTTGGAACTACCCATTACAGTCTAATGACTCATCAATGAGTACAAAAGTAAAAATAATGATTGCCCCTTCCCCAAATCCATTAAGAGCCAATAGTGTGCAAGGAGGGGTAGGGCCATATGAACCCCTCTGTACTCTACAGTTGACTGTTGACAAACTCAGTCTTGTAGAAGCTGAGTGCAGGCAGTCTCAGTTTTTGTGAGATCTAAGGGTATATGAGAACTCCATGTAGACCTAATAATTTGCAAACCAATAAAAAATTAAAAACAGAAAAGTTATGAGAGATGCTCTACATAACTGGATAATGCTCTTCCTAAAAGCTTGGGGCTGGAGAGATGGCTCAGCCATCTGACTGCTCTTACAGAGGACCTGAGTTCGATTCCCAGCAACCACATGGTGGCTATGAACCGTCCTTAACTCAAGTTCCAGGAGAATCCGAAGCCCTCTTCTGACCTCTGGGGCATTGAACAACACAGGTGCACTCACATACATGCAGGTAATACACTCATACACATAAAATAAAGATAATAAATAAAAAAAATTTAAAAAGCCATTGCTTATGAAACAAAAATCGCAGCATCAAGTATTGCATAACTCTACAAGTTGTTGGTCTGTTAGGCTCCAGAGGCACCCCACACAATACGTAATCACGTCATTCTTCTTAGTTGCCCACAAGAATAAATTGGTGAGATCCTATTACTGAATACCCCATACACCTCAGCTGCAAGATGCAGGAAATTAAGCTAGAACTGAGCTAGAGATTTCCTCTCTGCTTCCTAGCTTTCATAGTACCAAAAGGTGCTATGTAGGCTTCTGGGGAGAACAGTCATATCCACTGTGGACCCTATGAAATATAATACCAACCTTCCCATCAAGACTCCCCTGGTACCGTAGTGGCATAAGTGTTATAGGAATGACCAACACATTGTTCATAGACTTTAATTTGAAGTCTGCTCCACACAAGGGAACCAGGCCTGGTGCTAAAAGCCCAGTCAAATATCATAGGTGAAGCAGTCTTAGAACACAGGGACAACTTGCTACCATTGTTTAACTAAATTGATATGAAGCTGCCTTCTAAGTATTGATGTTTATATACCTAGACAAGTGCTACCCAGTGCCTTAACCAGTGACATTTCTCATTAGAATGAATTATGTTGAATATAGAGATTCATAATTTCTCATAATGCTGAGAATAAGTGACTTTTGATCACTCAACATTCAAGAGGGCATTTATGCCACTCCTCTCAAAGGCTCAAGGAACATCATGGAAGAAAGAATAGAAATAATATAAGAGCCAGAAGAGAGGGGGAAAAGGACTATGAAATGCTGTCTCTTGGGGATGAAACAATTATTGCAATAATAATTTGGATGTATTCTAACTCTCTGTTCTCAGGGATGTTAACCATGCAGTCAGAGCTCTCCCTTTTCTCTTTTTCTTTTTCTTCTGCATAATCAAACAAGTAATGGAGAGAAAAGATGACCATTATAATTGGAAATATTTGCAAATGCTATGTCAGATAAAGGGTACATTTGAAAAGTATATGAGGAACTTCTATGACTCAATAGTAAAAATCCCAATAGACAAATATAAAAATGCATCAAATACTTAAACAGTTTTTTTAAAGGAGAACATACAAATGACCAACAGGTATAGGAAAAAATGCTTAATGTAAGATAATAATCTAAGAAATGAAGATCAAAATTACAATAAGGGATTCTGTTAGATTTATTAAACTAATTCCTAATGACCATGCATAGGTTAATGTGTCTCTTAACTCTCCCCAGAGAAGCTTCCTTATGCAATAGATGGTGATAAACACAGAGACCAACAACTGGCCCAAGTGCAAAGATTAAGAACCTACAGAGTGATTATTGTTAAATAGGACATTGTATCAGACCTCTGCCTCCAGAGGCTCAGGGATCAGTACAGAAGAGAGGGAAGAAAGATTTTTAAGATACAGAGGAGGTAGGTCATCACAAGGAAACAGACTTTTCCGGACATCTGGTCAGTTACTCATATGAACTCACAACAATGCAGCATGGAAAACCCCCATGTAAGCTCAAGCCAGACAGAATCCCAAGATAGGTGTGGGGAGGTGGGTAATAAACCTCAAACCTAACTGAGGAAGTATAGGCAATTGATGGCTGCTAGGAGCGGGACAGTCAGTACTACTTAAGGTTGAGAATCTTCCTAAGTTTTCTAGGCTCCAGTGGATGGGTCCACACCAAAGGGTGTTTACAGACACAAGACACACACACACAAACACACACACACACACACACACACACACACAATACTGTATATGAAATTGGGAGGGGGATATCAGGGAAGGTGCAGATGAGGGAGGGATTTAAATTTGATGAAAATATATTGCATGAAATTTTCAAACATTTAACAACAACAACAACAAAATATTAAAAAATCACTGTGAGTAGAGCTGAAGAGGTGGTTCAGTGGTTAAGAGCTCTTGTTGTTTGTGCAGAGGACTAATGTTCAGTTCCAGCACTTATATGGTGCCAAACAATAATCCAAGTCTAGTTCTAGGAGGATCAATTCCCTCTTCTGCCCTCCATATTTACATATAAGCAGGCAAAACTCTCAAACACATGAAATTAAAACTAAAATTTAAAAAAATCAGTGAGAGCACTTCATAAACAGTAGTGTTGTTAGTGTAGGAATAAGTGTGGACTGAAAAATGGAAAGTTTGTATACTGTTACTAGAATGCAAAGCAGTGGAGCTACTCTGCAAACAAACATGGACAGTTCTCAAAATGAATAAACAAGATGGGCATTTTGATGCAAGTCTTTATTTTTAATACTAGGGAGACAGAGGCAGGTGGAGCTCTGTGGGATCAAGGCCAGCCTGATTTACATAGTGAGTTCCAGGCCAGCTGGAGCTACAGCTGTCTGAATAAACCAGCTAAACAAGCAAGCCAACAAACAAGTAAATAAACACACAAATAAATGAATAGATAGAAATGGACATCATATTTAATCCATAATTATACTTCTGAATACTTAGATTAGCTGAAATCACAATGCTGAAGATATTTTGGCACCTCCATGTTCACTGCCACACTATTTATAATAGCCAAAATATGAAAGCAATCTACATGTTTGTAGATGCATGAACAAACAAATCAAGTAGGGTTCTACATCTAGTGGAAAATTATTCACACCAATAACACTATGTCAATATGGATGAACTTGTAGGACATTTTGCTAAGTGAAATGTGTTAATCATAGAAAAGTAGATATTGAAGATTCCAGTTATGAGATGATTCTAGAAGGATCAAGTTTATAGAAGCAGAGAGTAAAATGATGGTTTCTATGGCCATGCAGGAAGAGAAAGGAATTGCTACTCATAGATTATTTCATTTTAGAGATCCTGTGTACAATATTTTGTTTATAGTTCATTATTTTTGTGTTGTGCACCTGAAATTTGATGACACATAGAACCATAGCAAGTACTCTTATTACATTAAAATAAAATTAAAAAAGTAAAAAAGAGGACTGGAGAGATTTCTCAGTTGGAATAGTGCTTGACTTGCAAATGGGAAGTCCTGGTTTTGATTTCCAGAACCATGTACAAAAAGATGGGTGATTTGGCACATGCTTATAATCCTAGCTCTGGGAAGGTAAAGAAAGGTGAAACCCTGGCACTTTCTGGCCATTTTGCCAAGTCTTATTAGTGAGCTTTGTAACCAATGAGAAAATCTATTTCAAAAAGTGGTGGATTATGCTTGAGGAAGGACACTCCAGGGTGGCTGGTGGCCTCCCCTGCGTGAGCACATGGGAGCAGGTGCAGCTGTACACACATGTTCATCCATGCACTTACATGCATATACACACACAGGCATACACACAGGCACATTTGCATACATGTGTACCCACATTCACACACACCTTTATACACACACATACATACACACACACTGAAAAAATAAAATAAGAATGCTTATAGAGTATATTATAAGGTAGAGCAATGAGAAAAAGTATTTTGCAAATTGTAAAACTCAATGAACACTTCAAGGCTTCCATTTTCTGATGCAGTTTCTTCCCAGAATCATGAACATTGTACTCAAACTCTTAGTACAAACTGTATAGTAATAGAAATATGACAGGTTGTTCAATATCTCGACCTTCAGTTTCTTCATCTGTACAGTAGAAAAAGTAATATGTTGAGTATGCGCCATGATTCTTGATCAACATGGATATATTTGCTCTGCCATATGCCTCGTGCTGTGATGGCTGTCTCAGCATAGCCCAGAAACAACAAATTCATGGATCACAGAATGAATGTATAGCCAAATGCATTGGCCTCACATCCTGATGGTTATAATTCCCAACAAACAAAGCCAAGAAAAAGAAAAAAGTAGAGAAAGATTTTTTACTGCAGAAGGTATGCAGAGTGCAGGAGTTATATCTGGAGCAATTGGTCCTTGAACAAAAGAAGCAGAAGGGTTTTATTTGGGGAGCGTATATATACTACAAAGCAGAGTACCTAAGGGGACAAGCACATTCTTGAGCATGCTCAGTTTAATTCACTCCTGAGCATGCTCAGATTTAGGCCTGAAGCAGTTTAGAGCATATATTCAGTAAAGCAAAACTGTGTCCTCAAGTGAACGTCTAGTGAGAGTCTCCTCTTTAATATCTTACGCATATGTATAACTGTGTGTGCATAGGTTTAAATTCACATGCATTATGGAGTGGGACATGTGAAATAGAAAATACTATACGACAAAACCTACCAGTCAAAACATAAGGCCTTCAAGGTGGCTCAGGTGGTAAAAGGCATTTGTTGCCAAGATTGATGACCTGAGTACCATTCCCAGGACCCATATAGTAAAAGGAGAGAACCAAATTCTGCAATTTGCCCTCTGAGCACTAGATGTAGGCCATGGTACATGAATTTATACACAAAACACACATACATTAATTAATTAGTTTTTAAACTAATTCCAATATAAGCAATAAAAGCAGAGAACCATCCTCATTATATCCCTAGTAATCAAGATGCCCCTTGTAATTAACTACATAAAAGAAATCGCCAAACAATAATTGGGATTCTTGAGTATCTTCCCTCAAGTGCCTGCCTTTGATATTTGGGAGTGTATTATGATTTTCGCTTTGTTTTAAATAAAGTTTCCTTGCTACTTTGTAAATCTGTCTGAGTCTTTATTTCAATTCTTTGACCAGGAGACCAAGAATATGGAAACTCTCACCTAGACAGTGACCACAGAAGAAAAGACCATTCTGAAGGCATGTGAATAAAGATGTTTGACTGCCTTGTTAAGCAGCTGAAAAAAACTACCAGAAAAGCCCAGAGTCAGAAACTGTGTTTGTGGCCATTTGTATCAGTGAATCGTCTTCAATGCCATCCATCTGTAATTCAACATCTAACTGGGGAAAGCAAAGTGTATGGAATTCCTCCAAAAGAAGAGAGTTCCCCGGGGACAAGGGTAAATATTAGTTGTCACCTCTACATAAAATGAGACTGGACTTTACACTGTTTGCAGAAGTCTGGCATGCTAATATTTTGAGGTACTGAAGTTATTAACTGGGAAAAGTTTATATTAGATTTTTCTATTTGCCTTTCTACAACCATCTTTAAGAATGGTACATGGAGCCAGAATAACAATATTTTCTAGAAGAGTGTATTAAATTTACTTCCCAGATAGAATGTAGCAAGAAGACATTCATCTGCAGGTTGGAAAACAGTTCTCTCCACAACATATTTGATGTTCATTGGCTGTTTTCACACCTTCTTGCATCCAGAACTATGAAGAATAAGTGTCTGTTAAGAAAAAGTACTATCTCTTCTAGCTATTCAGTTAAGTGAGAATGAAAGGAATGCTTTCAGCAAATTGTAAGACATAGAAGTAGCCCTGAACATGGACATTTTAGTCTGTATATTACTATTGCCATCATTTTACAATGCATACCAGAATTAATCAAGGTTCTATCTTTAAAATGTTAGATGAAAAATTTATA
>NW_008359214.1:2514981-2528565 GCF_000622305.1 Nannospalax galili
CTGGCAAAGATTAAGTACTCTCTAAGCCCACCCCAGTGATGTGCTTCCTCCAGGATAGCCACACCTTCTAAAACTTCCCAAAACGGTGCCATCATCTGGGGGCAAAATGTCCAAATACTTGGAGCCTATGGGGGACATTTTCATTCAAAGCATCATATTCTACCCCCTGGCCCCCATAGACTCATGACCATATAAAACACAAAATGCATTTAGTCAAACTTTAAAAGTCCCCATAGTCATTATCAATCTCAATACTATTTAGAAGTCCACAGTCCAAAGTCTCTTCTGAGATTCAGGTAAATATCTTAATTGTAAGCCTCTATAAAATCAAAAGACAAATTACATACTACCAACATACAGTGGAACCAAATACACATTACCATTCCAAAATGGAGGAATGGAAGCACAGTAAGGAAATACTGGACCAAAACAAGACCAAAAATCAGTAGGGTAAACACCAAATCCAGTAGCTCCACATCCAACTTCTAGGACTTTATTTCCAAATGACTTAGATGGCTCAGCCTCCATAGTTTTGCTGCATGCAACGCACATCTCTCTCTTGTGCTGGTACCACTCCCTGTATGCAAGTCTTCTTGGCAGATGCCTCACAGCTCTGGCATTATGAACTTCTTGGGGTCTCCATTGCCAACCAGGCTTTGCCTTCACAGCTTCACGCAATGGCCTATCAGGACCTTCTTTAGGCAGGGGAACCCGCTGCTGCACACTGCCTGGCCTCAGTGGCTCTCTGAAACCATGGAGGAAGAACCGATGACTCCTTCATTCTTGCCTCTTTCATGTATCTAACACCAGCACTAGGTGAATGACAATGCCAAATTTGACTGCAAGTTTGGGATGGACTCCAGCCTGATTTATCCATTTTAGAAGCTTTCCTCTTCAGTGGTCTCTGCAGCATTTTCCTTTCACAAGTTGGAGGATTAACTAGGTGTGGTATTACCCTGGAGGCACTCTCTCCATTGTTTAAGTTTGACTCTCTAGGCCCCTTCTTAATCATTTCAGTCTTTTAACAATGGGATCCTCTCCATCACATGCCAGGGCTCCAATATTTATCTTCCTAGTGTTCTTTTCCAATTCAAACTGTATTTCTTTCTGCCCCATTTGCTCTCTTTCACTTTAGATCTGTATAATATTCACAATTAATAGTCACGGCACAATTTCTACATTATGCTGTCTTGAAATTTCTTCTGCCAGAGAAATTAGTCCATGGCTTTTCAACTTAGCCTCAAGCAAGCTTTTAGGCTGTAGGCAGACTCCAGCCATAGTCTTAGCCAAAATATTTCAAGTGCTGCTTAGGTGTTTAGAACTTTAGAACTACATTGTTCTCAGCACAACTTCCTTCAGGCCCCTACTAGAATGGCCTGTTAAGCTCTGCTTACAGCAATCAACCATTTTTCTAGCCCAACCTTCCAAAGTTTTCTGCATTTCTTCAAAACCCCACATGGTCAAGTTCTTCACAGCCAATAGCCCACTCCTGGTACCAATTACTGTATTAGTCACTTTTCGGTTGCTGTGATAGAAACACTGACCCAAGCAATTTATAGAAGGAAGAGTTTATTTGAGCTTACCGTTCCAGGGGAATTACAGTCTGTCATGGCAAGGAGGCATGGTGGCTGGAGGTGGCTGGAGCAGGAGCAGCAGAAGCTAAGCTCTCACATTATCACACAGGCACAGGAAGCAAGAGATCAACTGGAGATCTGGCAAGGATTAAGAACTCTCTAAGCCCACCCCCAGTGATGTGCTTCCTCCAGGACAGCAACACCTTCTAAAAACTCCCAAAATAGCACCATCATCTGGGGACAAAATGTCCAAATACTTGGAGCCTATGGGGGACATTTTCATTTAAACTATCACAGATACAAAGATGTATGAACAGGTGAAGTAGTTCACAGGGTAAAGCCACCTGCAGCCTGAAGACTAAGTCTGATCCCTGTGTTCCACAGTAGAAGGAGGGACTCAACTCCTAAATTTGTCTTCTCATACCCACATGTGTCTGTGTGTCATGTCTTGTGCATACCTGCTTTCTCTCTCTCTTTCTCTCTCTATCTCATCAAATACCCATGCACAGTAGTAATAGTAATGTTTTTAAGATTATAAAAAGGGAGCTGGAGAGATGGCTCAGTGGTTGAGAACACTGACTTTTCTTGCAGAGCACCTGGGTTCAAATCCCAGCACCCACATGGCAGCTAACAACTGTCCATAACTCCAGTTCCAGGGGATCTGACTGCCTCTTCTGTCTTCCATGGGCACTGCATGATGCAGGAGCACTTTGTGTGTAGACAATACACGCATACACACAAAATAAAAATAATAAATAAAATGTTTTTTAAAAGATTATAAAAAGGAAGTAAAAGTATTGCATTGTTGAGAGATTTAGAAATTCTCCATTCAATTTTAAACTAATTGAGGTTTGTCAGAGTTCCGGGATCTGACTGCCTCTTCTGTCTTCCATGGGCACTGCATGATGCAGGAGCACTTTGTGTGTAGACAATACACGCATACACACAAAATAAAAATAATAAATAAAATGTTTTTTAAAAGATTATAAAAAGGAAGTAAAAGTATTGCATTGTTGAGAGATTTAGAAATTCTCCATTCAATTTTAAACTAATTGAGGTTTGTCTAAACCCAGGCTGAGGACTTAGGAGCTTAACCTGTGGGTTTTCAACTATATCTTGCTTACATTTTCTCCTTTCATATTTGTCTTTGTATATTTTATGGTCTGATTATAGGATTGCATGTTGTATTTATTATAGAATTATTAAAATATCCATTTGATGTTTTAGATATTATTAGAAAATATCATTGTCAAAGTAACTTTTGATATTCTCAAAATGTTAGGCTGTTGAAGGGCTACCACTAACTTTTCCTTCTCCAAGATGGAACACAGCAACCAAAGAAGGTAGTGGGGGTATGATTTTAAATGCTGGTGGGAGAAGTCATAATTCTAATACACAATAGAGAGTGAGGTTATTTCATTGATCCTCATTTGAAGACAACAGATTAGAAATTGAAGATAAAAGCAGAATTTTCAGTCTTATATTTCCTAGCATTTATTAAAGAAGACAAGCGATCATACTTTACTGGGAGAAGACATGGTATATAATCCAATGAGTAGAATAGTTTAACTTCTGTCTATATACTATTGAAACACTAAAACATATTTACATTTCTGTCATTTTCTCTCGTTTATCTCTCACTACTCAGATTGAATTAAGATTATTAAAGGATATCTTTGTTACTACATCTGTAAAAGAGAAAATACAAATACATAGGGATTTGCATATACCATATATAAATATACATTGTTATTGAGTATGATGTTTTAAATGAAACTTGCATTTGACATGAGGTATAAGTTTATAAGTCCATGATTATATAGCATCCACCTTACAGTGTTTCCAATTCTATCACAAACCTGAGGAGACAGATTTGTGCTGGTGGCTAGTTCAAGAAGATGTAAGAACTTGTTTGTAAGCCCTGGAGGTGTCCTACATCAATAACAAGATCTTCCCCTGGGCATCCCTTTGGTGAAGACCAATCTCCTTTACCAGTTTGCAGGTCTTAACAAGGTGGGTTGAGTAAAAAATTCAGCTTCTGAATCCTGTTACCAAAAATGTTTTTCTGTATCTTACAACACATTATTTGAAAAGGAACTATTAGACTTGTGAGTATTTTGTCAATTTCCCTTAATTCTGATGGGCTAACAGGATGAAAACTGATTCTATTAAAGGGAATATATTTTGGATTTAACTCTCTGGTTTGCTCTGTTGGAGATAGTGTTGAATGACATTTTCTGTGTTTATGGTTAAGAAAATGTCAGTCACTTGATTATAGAACACCCCGAAATTCTGAAAGTTAAGCTGAGCTATATCATTACCATCTGCCCTGAGATTTCAAGAGATCCAGACACTGAGTCACAGTCCTGATCATTTTGACATGGTACAGTACAGTCCTTGGTCTAAAAGATTGTTGCAATTTTTTTTTCTTCAAGGTAATATTTCATTTGCATTTCTACTTTTCAATAAAACTTAACATTTCAGAACTGGGAAGATGACACAGTCGATAAAGTTCTTGCCGCTCAAGCATGAGGAGCTGATTTCCATCTCTAGGACCCACATAAAAACCAGATATGGAGATATGCTGCTATTTACAATTCAGTTCTGTGGAGGCAGAGACAGGGAGATCCTGTGGATCCCTTCCCAGGGAGCTTAGCCTAATCAGCAAGCCCCAAGGTCCCAAGGAGAGACCTTGTCTCAGAAACCAGAGTATACGGCCCCTGAGGAATGAATGGCACCTGAGGCTGATTTCTGTCCTCACACATGTACACACTTGACTGGACACACACAAACACAAAGGGTTACTATTTTTAATAGAAATTAATTGTTGCCAGTCTTTGTAGAAAATGTTTCAACTTATAAATATATGAAACTTGCAAGATAAATATTGAAATGAATAAAAATCACACAACATTTAAAGGATGATTGGTTTAGTAATATTAATTTAGAAGAAAAACTAAAATAGATGTGGCATATATTTCTTGTACATTTAGTACAAGCCAGGAATTCTTATAGGCACTTTTTTTGTTGTTGTTGAATTAATGTCTTCGTAGCTGGTCTGGAATTATATGTAAACCTCCAAAGTTCTGGGATTAAAGGCATGCACTGCCGCGTCCAGGTTGGTTGGCACTTTTTGGTGTGCTACCTTAGACATTTGAAATCTGTGAGGTCATCATATAAACAATAAGGAGATGCAACTGTAAGGCCAAACAGATACTGGATTATAAAGCCAGAATTTGACGCTGAACTGTATGACTCCAACTGATTTAGTCTGTTTGTCAATATCATTTTCTTGTCTAGAAAATGTAAATATGAGCAACAACCCATCTGACACTAAAATTAGTAAACAGATTAAACAATCACTTTCTTTTACTAAAATTAGCTAATTTTATTTCTGATAGGTGATTGATGATGAATTTGGTCTCTGGCCATATGGTGTTATTATAATAATTATTACTGTCTTGTTGTTAATAGGGACTGCATGACTCTTACATAAATATATACAATTCTGACTTCATTTTTAAGTAATGTTAGTTACTATTATTGTGTGTGAGTGATATGTGTATGCATGAGGCACACATCATGGTGTGCTCATTGGAGATCAGAGGAAAATTTTGTAAAGTTGGTTTTCTTCTTCCATCTTTTCTGTGGGTCATAGAGATTGAACATAGGTCATTGGGCATGTGTGACAAGTGCTTTTACCAGCTGAGCCATCTCGTCAATGACTTGACATTTTCTTAGAAAAATTTTCCACAGATGTTCATATACTTTCCTCAAGTAATTTTGCAATACTTGTCACTAGTTCTAGGTTCAGTGGTCAAATATTAAGCCAAATACAAATCAGTTAAATGAATGTAAAATTAGTTTACAAGACAGAGGAATCTTTTGATTTTTATGTCAAATAACAAAGATGAGAATTTAATATAATGAATGTCAAATTGTGTTCATTTATTGAGAAACTATTTTAAAATATTTTTAAATATGCTTCTTAAAGATATTTAACTTGTGGTTTTATAATTTAAATGACCTTTGTCTCTAATAAAAACTTGTATATACAGTTATGTTTATTTATTAACTGCTTTTTAGCCTGTTTTCCACACAGGATCTTTCACATAGGATATTTAGAAGCATGGCACATATACTGCATTTTGTTTGTGTGTTATTGTTATTATTAAATTTTGTTACTTTTTGCATTTAAAATTAAAAAAAAACCTTACGTATCTACCATAAGTGTTTATATTGTTAAAAATATTGATACCAAGAAAGTAGCACATGTAAAATTTTAGGTGTATTTGCATTTCAATTTCTGGAAAAACTTTCCCCCAAAATTTTGTTTAACTAACTGATAATAATCTCTTGGTATCTACCTAGTGTGGTACTTGAGAGCTAGTTGAATTTTGAGCATTTTTTTCTTGTATATGTCTTGTACACTAGTTTATTCAGGGCTTAGAAATCATTGTGACTTTAAGATGAAAATTCTCAACAAACACCTGTGCTGCCATGTGTCCTCATCTGATGGCACTCTTTATGTGCTTTAGAAGTTGTAGGATGTGGGGTTTTACTAGAGAAGGGAGATCTTGGCAGGGGGAGTCCTTTGGGATATCTCTAACCTAGTTCTTGTTCTTCTCTTTGTGTCACTATAGCCATGAGTTACATAGTTCTGTTCCATATGCTCTTGCTAACATGATAACCTTTCAAACCGCAGACCCAGAAGCAACAGGGCTGCCCAAGATTGACTGCAGTCTCTGAGCCCATGGACCAAAATAAATCTCTCTTTCCCTAGATTGGTTCTTTCAAGCACTTTGTAAATACTGACAATAATCCAAATGATGCTAAAAGTTTTCTGAATATGTAGCATGTTAGGTATAAGAAATAACAGAGAAACCAAAAGACACAGAGCTTGCCATCTAAGTATAATGCAAGTGTTAACCAAATAAATCAGAATCATATTTAATTAAGAACTGTAATGAACTATGAGGATATTAAACATTGAAACAAAAGAATATGCATATCATAGTGTCTAAGTGAAGTCAAATTTTTGCATAATGTTAGGAATAGAAATTTAGTGGTAATTTTAGCCTACACTATAATAGAACAATAAAAAACTTTTGCCAAGAACAACTAGACACACTCTTGAAATTGCAAAATCAAACATGAAGAAGAATCAAAATAAAATAAAACAGCAAAAACTTTGTATTCAAAACACGGAGTAACTATTCTATGGCCAGGGTTCGGTGAGCAAGTTTTCAGAAGTAAAACACTGCAACAGGTGAAGCTGTCATGGCACCTTTCACTCTGGTGGTTATTGACTGGTTTATGAACTGACATGATACCTAGAAATTGAAGGCATGAATAAAGTTCCTTGGAAGTCAGAAAATTTTAGGAAAACAAGAGCAGGCCACCATAAATTGACAGAACCATTGTAATAATAGTAAGTCATGCCCCAGAAAACTCACAGTTAATCTTCAGAAAAATATGAATAAATACAAATATTAAACACTTAGTCAAGTCTATGTCTAAAATCTTATTCAAGAGGATTCAACTATATAAATAAACATGTGAAAATGTTCTCAATCTCCTTATTCATTGGAAAGCACAACTGAAAACTATGAGAGATCAATATAGAGTCACCAACACTGTTGAAACACAAAAGACTGACTGTAACAAGCACAATGGTGATGTTGTGGAATAACTTATACACCCAGAAATTAGTGTTAGAATGATCACTGTTGAAAGCTCTTTTACACTGCTGAATAGCAGTAATCATAAGTATTGCTCATGATACTCAAATGCAAAAGTACATAAATGCATGTTCACTGCAAGCAACCTTTTCAAAACCAAGAAATTTGTAAAATCTACGAATGCTGAAAATTTGTCAAAGATATGTAATAAAGGACAGGGTAAAAATGGTGACTGACATATTTATGTATCCCCAGTGTAAATAACACAAATGGAAAGGCTTTAAAAATGCATTGGCAATATCAGCGTAGTTATACAATGGAAAGCTACATTGCAAAGAAAATCAGGAGCCACTGTATAAAGCCACATGATAGCAACTCAAGACCTTAAGGTTGGTAAAGAAGCCAGAAAGAAAAATGATATTTACCATATGATTGTCATTATATTCACTCTTTAACCAAGAGAAACCAAGAAAAATTGAGGACTGGGAGCATAAGGTTTCATTGTGCAGCCCAGGCTGCCCTCACATTGCAACTCTCTTTCCTCAACCTGAGTAGAACTGAGATGTAGGCATGTTGAACCACCCCCCGCCAGCTGAAGAAAATTTTTGTTTGTTTTTTTTAATGTTGAAATAAGTCAGAATGGGGCTTAACTTTGGGGAGCAGAAGAATATTTACTGGAAAATAATATAAACATGTTCAGAGTTCCCCATTTATTAGCATAATTGCATTGGTGTGCATGTCCTACAAAAATCTGTAATCATACACTATATCTGCATTTGAAAATACTAGTTACATTTATTTTTCAAAAGTTACTTGAAATCAGTAAAATATTGATTATAAAAACTTTGCACTTCATATAGTTTAATAAGATGTTTGAGTTGTATTATTTTAATACTTATTAGAGGGAAATTAAGCTTTTATGAACTTTCTAAAGTTAATAGGTCTTAGAATATATAATACAAAAACTATTACATTTCCAAAACGAAATACTTCTTTTGAAATATTTTTAAATTTTTGTAGCCAGTTTTATGGCAATTTGTTACCAACTTTGGAACAGAAAAGAGTACTCTCACAGTTTCATAGAATTAGAAAAATCCTCAGAATAGCAAATAATTCTCTGAATCATGAAATCCATGCTTTATTTTCACGCAGTTCTTAGATTGCTGCTACAGCTAAGCTCCTTCAGAATATTGATTTATAGCGGAAATTGTATTTCCTTATAGTATATTTTAATTAATTTGAGCTGCAATGATAGATATGTCAAAGACGGTATCCCTTAAATAAGAGACACTTCCGACCATTCTAGGCCTGGAAGGACCCAGATCAAGAACTGGGTGTTCCGTTTCCGGTTAGAAGCTGCTTTCAGGTTCACAGACAGCCCTGTTTCGCTGAATCCTCATACAAAAGTGGGTACTCCACAGCTCCCTGACCCTCTTTTTATGAAAATTAACTGTACTAATTTTTAATTCTATGACAGTTTCTTACATGTATATAGTAAATTTCAGTCCTTCTCACCCCCATTACCCTGTTTCATCTGCCTTCCTTCTCTAAGTGAAATCTTTCGTCTTCAAAACAAGTCACCCTCTTTCTTTCATATCTGTTTGAGTAGAACCCTCTGAGTATAAGTAAGGCTGTCTGCATGAGCATTGGGTGGAGTTTATTTACGGGAGCCTGGGCAACTTTTCAGTGTTCGCACCACAGGAGAAAGTGGCACCCCTTCCCCTAGCAATCATTAACTGTCAATAATCCCTTCACCGCCTCCCCGTTTCCATGGTGATAGGCTGATGAACTCAATCTTAAAAAGATCTTGTGCAGATAACCTTAGCTACAGTGAGTCCATGAATGCATTGGCCATGTCATGTCCAGAAGACATTGTTTAATCCCAAACCTCCCCACCCGTGGCTCTCATTATCTTTCTGTCCCCTTCTCCATTATGTTCCCTGAACCTTGTTGGGGAGGGGCTGTGAGTAACATGGATGCCATGGCTTGAGGTCAAACATTCTACAGTTATTTGGTTTTTCTGCTTTGACTAGTTGTGAATCTCTGTAGTTGCCATTTTTCACTACAAGAAAAATAATTTTCCTCTTTTTAAAAAAATATTTTATTATTTTTATTTTATGTGTATGTGTGTATTGCCTGCATATAGGTAAGTGCACTCATGTCATGCAATGCCCATGGAGGACAGAAAAGGCTGTCAGAACTGGAGTTACAGACAGTTGTTAGCTGCCATGTGGGCATTGGGATTCGAACCTGGGTCTTCTGGAAGAACAACCAGTGTTCTTATCTGCTGAGCCATCTCTCCAGCCCCAGAATTTTTCTCTTTTGAGCCCTGAGAACTGCATTGATCTAGGCTTAAAGAGATAAGTATTTAGTAGGTATGTTTATACTGTCAGTATATCAAAATAATAGTAGGCTTCACTATAGGGCCTATAACTCCCCAGCCACAGTTTCATGGCTAGGTTTACACTACTAGTAGCAGTTCCCCAATGTTGAGTGGGCCTTATCCAATTACAAAACAGTTGGTTACACCTATTACATTAGTGTCACTATCACAAAATGGGCATTGTAGCTGGGTCAGTCATTGTTGTAGCTCCCAAATTCACAGCTGAGTAATGCAGTTGATGCCATTTCTCCCCCAGCAGCCTACATAGAACTTTTGAGACTATGAGAGCAGGGAAGAAGCATTCACATTAGTATCAGCTTGATTTCTTCATGCACTATGACCAGTGTATGCTATGGGTCTTCATTTAGTCTGCTCCTCTTTTGAAAGCACAAGCATATCTTGCTTCATCTCCATGACCTCAGCACCTACTGAAAGCCCCACATATAAATTCCAATACCTTGGCTTTAACTAGAGAATGATTAATGGAGCACCAGGATTTAGTCTGTAGTGAAAGAATAAAGGTTTTATAATTGGATCACCTGAATGTGCTTCACGGACACAGTAGATGCTTTTATATTGCAATCCCTGTTGATCTACCCCAAATCTCTCTGCTAATAAGGAGTAGAATTAGAGTTCTAACCCAATATGCTCTGTTTTGAAGTCCAAACCAATTTCCCCATACAAATCTCCCTCAATTTAGTTTTCATTAGGAATCTTGTAAATGTAAAATGTGTGAATCTAGTATGTCTCATTTTACAATATGTTGAAAACCCTTCAGGTCTACATTAGAATGTATAACTAGGAATAGTTCCTACACTTATAGGTTAGTATTCAAGGAAAACACCAGCGAAAGCTCAAAATGCCCTGCACATCACAAAAAAAATGCCACCAAACCAAACATCTACAGTTACTTCTCTTATGTAACATATGCATATTAACCTAGGAATTTTTAGTTCAAAATATGCTTGTGTGTGTGTGTGTGTGTGTGTGTGTGTGTAAGTGGATGAATAACATACATATTTTCGGCTTGAGGCACTTTATGTAGTTATGTTTGATATATATTTCTTTCTGAATCCATTAGAGAGTAGCTCATTCCAACAAGGGTAAGGTTGTGATTGGTTTTCATGAAGATAAGGCAAGCTTATAATTAAAATTTACCAGTGACTCCCCAAGTTGCCCCTGGCGAAAAAGAAAAGGGCTGACCATCCAACCCTAAGACCATAATAAAAGGTTCAGAACATAAATTCCTTCTTGCTAGAGGTTCCATATTGGTGCTTGCAAGATGAAACTCTCCTTTCTAAACATCAGTCAGTTTGGCTCCTTTGCCAGAATTCTTTGAAAATTTTAAGTTTTAACATTATGATACAGATATGAAACTAGGCAAATGTTGAAAAGTGGATAATGTTTAGATATTTCCTTTTAGGAAAATATCTTTCCTTTAGGAAAAGGGAGAAAAATTTACTCAATTTTCAACACAGTGTTCTAATTCCAAGTAAGCAAAAATTCTACCCTAATGTTAATTTAAAATAATGAATTGATAAAATTAATAATTAAAACTGTGCCAACTCCACTGAAGGATGTGTACTCTAATGTGAAGGGCACAAAATCTCTTGTGAAGTATGATGGATAGCAAGAATGGAACACAATTTTTTCATATGATTTTCAAGTCAAGAAATTCAGTGAAGTGACAGGCAAAAGGCAGACCAACTGGACTTTCTTCAGTGCCAGAGTCATAGGACCTTACATGATATGGGCCATTCTTCCAGCTACTAAATGTGAGAAGCTCACCTGTCTCCCTAAGACGCATCTTGAAGTTCGCCCCAACTCCCATACATGTGAGTCCATACCTATACAAGGCTCATTTGGAACTAGGGACTTCATAAATGCAACCTGTTAAAATGAAGTTGTACCGCATTAGGAACAGCCTTAACCCAGTGTGACTGTTGCCCTTTCAAGAAGAAGGAGCTTATACATCAAGAGGAAAGATGATTAAGGTGATGAAAAGGCCGAAGAGTGATGCAGCCAATACACACTGTAGATTAATGACATTCTGCAGGAGTAAGGATTAGCAAAGGAATCTTCCCATTATATAGAGAACATGTACTTGCTGACATCTTCATTTGAAGTTTTGTTCCACTAGAATGGTGAGACAAAGCATTTCTCTTGAGTAGGCCACCCAGTTTGTAGCATAAGGCCAGCATAAAAGAAACCCACACACCGAGTAAGGCAGCCTTGTAGGACAAGAAGGTGTAATATGCCATAAGGGGTGTGGTACAGGAAACACATTTTTATTGCCATTAACTAAAACATTGAAAATTTTGCATGCAGTCATAGGTCTCCAAAATGAGAAAAAGTTCTTTCCGTAAATTTCAGAACATACGAAAATGTGGAGATGAGCATGTTCTAGAAGAGAGAAGCTTTCCTCCATGGATTAAGAATTTTCATTTATTTTTCTTAGTTCACAGTAGAAAAACAAGATGTAAATATCAAAGAGTCGTTTTTTAACAACCCTCATTTTTTCTTAGATTTTAATTTATTCTTCTATAAATCATACATGTACACAATATATTTTAATAACATGCATCCCCATCACCCTAGCTTGGTGAATATACACAAGCTTCTGCTACTTGTATGGTAAAATACATCTTATAGTCATTCCAGTATTTCAGTTTAGTCAATACCCAAAAGAGAAAACAAATGCTGCATAGCTAGATCAGAATATTTCAAGAGCTAAAACTTTCCAGATATTAGAGAGCATAGCACCTGCACAGTTGGGCTCGCCAACCTGCCTATTGCCAAGACTATGGCCCACAATATGGAACAGCTAAGGAAAAACAGCAGATTGTGAAGAAGATTTCTTGGCAATATTAATTTTGTTTGCCTTCTAATGTTCCATATTATACCACAGATGAGTTCTGATTCCAGTGAGATGAAATCCAGATTCATGTCTGGAAAATGCATAAAAATAATCCACAGAACTGAATAGAATAAATAGAGTTGTATACATTATTCCATATATACAATTAAAACTGACCTCTGAAAATATGGATCATTTAAATAAAATTTCACATCATTAAATGTTCATGTTTTCTACTTGAGTGTGGCATTATACACTCATTAAAAATGACATATTACTCAATGACTAATCAGTATAATTAGCTGCAAGCCACTTAAAAATAGGTTGTAGTAGGCATGGCTAATAATCTAACACCAAATACCTCTTACAAAGAGAAAATGAAGCAATATTTGCCCTTCTCCTTTTATAATGTACATTTGATTTAGAAGGATGGTGGAATATTTTAAGAGGAATTGATAATGGCTTCCAAATTATTACATAGATTTCACAGAATCATTCCGAATTTCAAGTAAAACATAGTTGAACAATTTACTAAATACCTTGATAATTTATTAGGATTCATTGGTATTAATCTTTATTTTAAATTGAAGATCAGAAGCATATTTATTTAAAAATATGTCAATTAAATATATATTCTCAATATTTTTGTCATTTTAATATTGACTACTATCAACACCAATATATCAAATATATCAGATATGCCTATAACTATAAAAGTATGAATTTATAAATGAAAGTTATAGTTATGTTTATGTAAATATATAATTAAGAAACATGTTAAGATACATATGTTGTAAAAATATTTTATATATTATTTTTATTCTATGTGTATGTGTGTATTGTCTGTATGTGTGTAAGTGTACCTGTGTTGTGCAGTGTCTGCAGAGGTAAAAAGAAGGCATTGGATCCCCTGGAACTGGAGTTATGGACAGTTGTTGTCCACCATGTGGGTGCTGGGAATTGAACCCAGGTCCTCTGCATGAGCTGTCAGTGCTCTTAACTGCTGAACCATCTCTCTAGCCACTATATAATAAGTCTTAATGGAAGTATAAGACTTCTTGAGAAAGGCTGTTATTAAATATATATATA
>NW_008359214.1:2528585-2532914 GCF_000622305.1 Nannospalax galili
TATATACTCCAGGTGTGGTGCTGTATGTTTTTAATCCTGGCACTCTAAAGGCAGAGACAGGAAGATATCTGTGAATCTGAACCAGCTTCATCTACACAGTGATTCCCAGGTCAGTCAGGGCTACACAGTGAGACCTTGTCTCAAAAAACAAAACAAAACAAAACAAAAACCTGCTTGGCATGGTGGCACATGATTTTAATCCCAGCACTTGGGCAGCAGAGGCAGGCAGATGTCTCTGAGATTGAGGCCAGCCTTGCGTACATAGTGAGTTCTGCCCCAGCTGGGCCTACAGGGAGACTCTGTCTCAAAAAAGAAAAGAGAGAAGTATACAGGAAGTACAAAATATATACATGTATAAATGCATTGAGTAACTGATTTTTAATTAAGATTTTCTGTAGTCTCATATATTTGTAAACAGAAGTATTAGCCTCTTTTACAGTTGATGAGACTATGAAATACACAATATGTTATCATCAATTATCTTACTGGTTATCTTTTCTTCCCTAATCCATTTTGTTCCTAAGCAATATCATATTCAGGGAACTATTGAGTACCCCGAGGACTTGGCAGTATAGTAGGTGTTTGAACACTGAGAGCTATAAAGAATGTGTTTAGTTACTGTTGAACTGTAATGCGGAGTGGTCCATTAGGCAGAAAGGAGTAACTCATTCATCAGAGGCATCCATGGTAAATGTACTCTGACAGCTCATCTGTTGAATTTGCGTATGTACTGGATGATCACATGCTAACTTCTGATATTCCCAAGTTCTGTTCTTCAATAGAAGCTTGCAATTCTATCTTAAATTACCCGCCATGTTATACATAGAATAAGCTATAAATAATCCTGACCAACCAGCTATATCTTTTGAAGGATGACTCAAATAATTAATATATAACAGGACATTACTACATCTTTATATAACAAATAGATTACCTGGAATTTAAAGTAAGTCAATCAAAAAATTATGAGGAAATTAGTGATATTCACAACATTGGGAAAATTCTAATCAACACAGTAAAAACAGCTATGTAGAAATGAAACCAGAATAGACCCATTATATCATCAAATAGACAGTAATCCCAAAGCAACAGGATACACAGTTACTTTGCTAAGTGAGCTATCACCTAAGAAAGAGAATCACTGTTGCCCTTACAAAGGTTCCAAGTTCGACCTTAAAATTCGCATAGGTAATGAAGGGTTGTGGCAAAAGCCTGTGTTGTTCAAGGAGTCTCTTGGACTGCTCTGATCAACAACTCAGAGAGGCTTCTCTTTTCTGGTACTGTGTTTCTTGTTAGATAGCCATCACAAATACACATGGACTCACGTTCAGATATTGTATGTGTATTTTTTCAGTAGGTTTTCAGATAATACATTTCACACTGTTTTTTCACATGACCTAAGCTTCATTTCTCTCTCTCTCTCCCCCCTCCCTCTCTCTGACAACCCCAGTTAAAGTGCACCCATTTTCCCCTTGAAAATATCTGTCTACTTTTATCTGCCCCCCACCTTTGTGTTCCTTATCCCCCTTTACCCGCATCGTTCCTTGCATGTCCTTGCCTCTTCCTTTCCCAGTTGAATATCTGCACTTTCCCCATTTTCCCTTCGGTAACATCTATTTCATACTATCCCCCTAATTCAGCTCATTCTTTCCCTTTGTCTCTTGGTTGCTTTCCGTTTTCCTGGTTCTTGTGGTTATATCATGATATGGATTCACATATAAGAATTTGGTGATAAGTTCCACAAATGAGGGATAACATACATCACTTTTTTTTTTTTGAGTCTGTTATACTTCAATTTGTTTAACAGTTTCTAGTTCCATTCATTTACCTGCAAATTTCATGGTTTCATCTTTCTTTACTACTGAATAGAACTCCATTGTGCAAATGTACCATGTTTTCATTGTCCATTTGTCACTTGAGGGACATTTTAGGTTGATTCCATTTCTTAGCTATTATGAAAAGAACAGCAACAAAAATGGATGTACAAATATCTCTACAGCTGGACGAGTCTTTTGGGTATATGCCAAGGAATGAAATAACCGAATCATAAGGTAGATACATTTTAATTTAAGAGTTCTCCCTAGAGAGTAAGAGAAATAAATAATGTCTAGCTAGTTTAAAAAAAAAACAGAGGCAGCCATATTAGTCAAACAACCTGCTGACAAATTATACATACAACTAGTTCAAGGAGCAAATTATATAAACCTCGACCTCTAGTCAAGGTTTATCTGAGAACATTGTTTTTTCCCAAGCTTTATCTACATAGCATGTAGTGGAACTAACCTTCTTGGATATTTAATAGCCATACTTTGAAGCCTATATTAGTCTGGTCAGAGGGACCTAAAGGACTATTTTAATCCTTGCCCTCCAAGGTCAACTAAGTTCCAAAGGAATATGGATCAAAATGCCCTGTAACCATGGTACATCACCTGTCCTCTCGTTCAGGGAGGCCATGGAGACCCCACCAAATGGGCTTGAACCAATGTCCAGTCTACAAAGAGAAGGGTCAAGTCAGAGGAAACATTTTTTCCATGCTTCCAAGTGAAGCCAGCCACAGTGGAGCAGGACCTTTGACTTATCTTCATGTAGATAGAACTGGTAAAAGAAAGGAGCCAGGGTCTCACCCCAAGCCCATGTGACCCCTGAGGAACAGATCCTCTAATGACCTTAAGAGTAAAAATAAATTAGTTCATTTGGGCCAACTGTATGGTCATAAATACCCAAAAGGAAAGTATAATCAAAGATTAAAGTGATTTATATATGGTATATTTAAGAGTCCATGTATATAGCTAAAGGATACATAACAAGAAACAGTGCCAGGCAGGAGATACCTTCCTTTGAGTTGTTGACCAGGGTGGTCCAAGAGACTCTGAAAATTACTCAGGCTATTGCCACAGCCCTTGATGGCCTCTCAGATATTGAAGATAAGACCCTACTTCTGAAGACAGAACATACATGAGACACAGGATTTGGAGAAATAGAGCTGCAACTGATCTGGAAGCTACTTCCCCTGAAAGCAAACACTCATAGCTTTGGAGACACTATGAAAGTGCCAAGGGAAAAATCAACCAGCACCAACTTTAAGACCAAATAACCACATCAACAGCCACTGCAGCATACTCCATGGGTGCAGTAGTGGCACTTTTGTCTTGGTGGCAATCAACAGCTACCTAATTTGAGTAAAAGCCCATTCAAAGGGAGGAAACTCAAGTGCAGTACTGTAACATAATTTAACACACATGGCTGGAGTGTTCATAAATCTTAGAGAAAAATCCTAAAACTTTCACATTGCTAGACTAATGTAATTTTTACTATGTGCAAAATATGTATCCATATATTTACAGACCAATATTCCAATCACCACTCATCAAAGAAGTTCATTTTGCAGCAGTCAGAAACTAACACCAATTGCCACAACTATGCATACACAGACATTGTGTAAGACTTGTACAGGCCTAAGGGACACATCTGCAGTGCAACCTCTACACCTAAGGCTCATGGAAGATAGAACAGGGATAAAGAGGAGGAAACTAAGGAATCAGTTCTCAATAATGAAGCTCCCTCATGCAGGGGAGGGCCAGGAACACAAAAGACAGCAAATGGCCTAAGTATAGAGATCAAGAGTCTGCTAAATAATGGTCCTTGGACAGGATCCTTTATTAAACTTCATCCACCCAAGGCTCAGGGACCATTGCAGAGAGGGAGCAGAAAGATTGTAAGAGCCAGGGAGGATTGGCATGAGCATATGGAAACAGAGTCCTACAAGCTCTTGGGAACCTGCTCATATGATTCTTTGGCATAGGTGTCAGCATATACAAGTCCCATGCAAACACACGCAGACAGTAACCCAATGTAGAACTGGGAAAATAAACAGCAGACCCCAATCTTATATAAAGGAATGTTGGCAACTGATTGTTGCTAGATGAAAAAGAGCTGATCTTCCTAAAACAAGGAACTCTAGATAGGCTGACTAGTCTCAGCAGATGGACTTGCACTGGGGAAAGGCTGGTGGTACTGACAACATAGTGGGCAGTAACTGGGATGACAGAGTATATGGGCTCCAGTGGGGGGGGGTCTATGGGAGGGTGCCATTTGGGATGGAGGTATAAAAATGATTAAGAATGTTTGGGATGTTCTGTATGAAATACAAAAAAAAATCAATAAAAATGTGTATATATATATATATATATATATATATATATACACATTTTTATGTATACAAAGAGTTCTCCCTACTACTTTCCAAAGTGGTTGCAAAAGTTTACAATCCCTCCAACTATGAATGGGTGTTTCCCTTTCTCCACATCCTCTCCAGAATTTGGTATGATT
>NW_008359214.1:2536540-2541010 GCF_000622305.1 Nannospalax galili
GGTGCCATTTGGGATGGAGGTATAAAAATGATTAAGAATGTTTGGGATGTTCTGTATGAAATACAAAAAAAAATCAATAAAAATGTGTATATATATATATATATATATATATATATATACACATTTTTATGTATACAAAGAGTTCTCCCTACTACTTTCCAAAGTGGTTGCAAAAGTTTACAATCCCTCCAACTATGAATGGGTGTTTCCCTTTCTCCACATCCTCTCCAGAATTTGGTATGATTTGTTCTCTTAATCTTAGCAAGTCTGAGTGGGGCAAGATGAAATCTTAAAATGGTTTTGATTTGCATTTCCCTAATTACTAAGGATGTTGAGCAGTTTTAAAGGTGTTTCTTAGCCATTGTTATTACTTTGTTTGAGTACTCTCTGTTCAGGTCTATAGTCCACTTTTCTATTGGGTTGTTTATTTTCTCGCTTCTTTGTTTTTTGAGTTCTTTTTATAGTGTGGATATTAATCTTTTTGGATGTGTACCATGTGAAGATATTTACCTATTCAGCGAATTTTCCCTTCCCTTCCTTGGTTACTTATTTTGCCGTACAGAAATATTTTAGTTTGTCCTTTGTTGGCCTTAATGACTGAGCAACTGATATTCAATTTAGAAAGTCCTTTCTTACACCTATATCTTGTAAGGCACTGCCTGTGTTTTCTTCTAATAGTTTCATGTTTCAATTGAGGTCTTTGATTCAGTTGGAGTAGTTTTTGTGCACCGTGAAAGACAAGGGTCTAATTTTGTTCTTATACAGGTGGAGGTTCCTTTGCCAACAGCATTTGTTGAAGATGCTTTTTCCTCCCATGTGTGTTCTTGGTGCCTTTGTCAAATATGAGGTGACTGAAAAATTGCATTTACTCATATTTGTTCTTCTATTATGTTCCATTGATCTAGGTGTCTGTTTTTGTGCCCGTACCATGGTTTTTTTTTTTCTTTTTTTTCTTACTATGGCTTTCTAATAGCATTTGAGATTTTGTATGTTGATCCTCCCCAACACTGATCTTTTAACTATAGGTTGCTTTGACTATCTGGGGTCTTTTATCATTCCATATCAATTTTAGCAGGTTTTTTCTAGTTCTGTGAAGAATGTCATGGGGATTTTGATTGGCATTTCATTAAATCTATAGGTTGCTTTTGATGGTCATTTTCATAATATTATTTCTATCAATCCATGGGTACAAAAAGTCTTTCCAACTCTTGGTGTCTTCCTCTATCTCTTCAAAGATTTTAAAACTTCTTTATAGAGCTCTTTAATGTCTTTGGTTAGGTTTATTCCTTGATACTTTTTTTCCTTTTTGATGCTACTGTGAATGAGACCATTTCCATGAATGCTTTCTTTGATTGTTTGTTATTGGTATATAGAAAGGTCACTGATTTTCTAAATTGATTTTGTAACTTGTCACTTTGCTGTAATTATTGATCATTTCTAGAAGTTTTCTAGTGTAATTTTTGGGCTCTCTTACAGGTTCAAATGGAGTAATTTGATGTCTTCTTTTCCAGTTACTACTTCTTTAATTTCCTTCTCTTGTCTCATTGCTCTAGAAAGAGTATCAAATACTATATTGTAAAAGAGTGGAAGTTTGGTTCCTGAATTTAGTGGGAATGTTTTCTAGTTGTTTTTTTTTTTCCATTTAGAATTATGTTGACTATGGATTTGTTGTATATATCTTAAATTATGTTGAGGTATGTTCCTTTCAGTTCAATTCCTTCTAATTCTTTTAATATAAAATTCATGTTGGATTTTGTCAAAAGACTTTTCTGTATCTATTGAGATGATCATATGATTTTTGTCTTTAAGTCCATTTTTATGATTTATTACATTTACTGGCTTACATATATTGAACCATCTTTGCATTCCTAGAACAAAGCCAACTTGATCATGGTGGATGATCCTTTTGATGTGTGTCGGTATACAGTTTGTTAGTATTTTGTTGAGAATTTTAGTGCCTAAGTTCATTGAGAATATGGGCCTAGAGTTTTTTATTGTTTATCTGGTTTTGGTAATAAAGTGATCCTGGTTTCATAGAAGGAGATCGGGAGTTCTTCTGTTTCTATCTTTTTGAATAATTCAGGAAGTATTTTTCGTTGATCTTCATTGAATGTCTGGTAGAATTCTGCTGTAAATCAATCTGGGCCTGGGTTTTTGTATATTTGTTTTGAGTTTGGGGGTTTTGTATTGCTTTCCTTATCTGTTATGGGTCTATTTAAGCTGCTGATCCCATCTTAATTTTGCTTTGATGTTTTCCGCAAATTTAGAAGCGCATCCTTTTTTTTTAAGGTTTTAATTGCTGAAGATAGGACATTCTTCAGACTTGTAGAAATGGGGCTGGTAGTGACCTGGAAACTTCCTCACTGAAGACTAGCTCCCATATTTCTTTCTTTTTAAAAATATTTTACTATTTTTATTTTATGTGTATGAGTGCATTGCCTTTGTGTATGTGAGTGTACCCGTGTTAAGCAATGCTGCAGAGGTTAGAAGAGGGCTTCTGATTCCCCTGGAACTGGAGTTAAGGATGGTTTGTAGCTTCCATGTGAGTGCTGGGAATCAAACCCAGGTCTTCTGCAAGAGCAGTCAGTGCTCTTAACTACCGAGCCATCTCTCTGGCCTTATAGCTCTCATATTTCTTGAGGACACTATGAAAACTTCTAAAGGAGAAAAATCAGTCAAAGGTCCAACCCCAGATTCAAAGTCTAATAATCACAATAATGACTGGCGCAACAAACTATAGTGGTGCAATAGTGGTACTTTTATCTTGGGGGTAATCACCAGTTATTTAATTGGAATCAAAGGCCTCTTTATGGGTAGGAACTCATGGGTGGTACTCTAAACATATCCAAATATACTTAGCTAGAGAGGTCATAGATCCTAGAGAACACACAATCTCTGTCCCATCTCTAGACTTAAAATTTCTTATTGTATGCTTAATATGAATCCTTATATTTATAGACAAATCTATAATATACCACTCATCAAAGAAGCTTCTTTTTGCAACAGATGGAGGCACAGAGAAAATATGTGTCTAAGAGACGCCCAGCCCTAAGTGACACATCTGCAGTGGAACTTCTACTCCTAAGGCTCATGGTACATAACAGAACAAGGAGCAGGGAGAATACTAATTCATCCCTGAATGCTCACCATGCAAAAGAGGGCAATTATTAAAGAAGGCCACAACTGGACATTGTATAGAGAATAAAGACCACAGAGTTGGTGCTCCTGGATAAGACTCCTATATCAAAACTCATCCATACATGGCTCAGTGATCATTGCCAAAGAGGGGCAGAAAGATCGTAAGAGCCAGGATTGGTATATGAACATAAGGAAACAGAATCTTTCAGGCCTCTGGAAACTTGCTCATATGAACTTACAGCAATAGTGACAGCATGCACAAAACCCATGCTGACTCAATCAGACAAAACCCAGCATAGAACTGGGAAAATGGGCAACAGACTCCAACTTTAGTTGAGGAACTATTGGCAACTAGTTACTGCTGAGTGAGGAAAATCTGATCTCTCAGGGAAAAACTCTAGATAGGCTGACTAGACTCCAGTAGATGAACTTGCACCAAAAGATGTCTGTGTACAAAATCTTGACCAGATAGGCTTTAACATATAAGACAGAATGCACTAAATCCTTTGGAGAGGGTTAGTATAAGGGGGTGGTGATGGGGCAGGAGGTTAAAATATGATTAAGATTTATTGTATAAAATGCACAAAAATTCTAAAAAATACATGAAAAACAAAAGTTCCCAAACTTAATCATTGATATAACTGTATTAATATTAGTGTATACTAAAGAGAAGTATTTTTATAATAATACTAAATAATTTATGGTAATATAAAATAAGTACTAAAATACTAAATATTGAAATGTGAATGAATTCTAAATATTTCATAAAATATTAAATATTGAAACAAATACTAAAATGAATATTTTATATTAAGTTAATATTCATTTCAATGGAAACTACATCAGACATTCAACTTGTAATACTAATTACACATATATGTGTGTGTGTATGTGTGTGTGTGTGTGTGTGTAAAAGTGATGATTTGCATGATCCTCTCATTCCTCTTTGTAAGTACTGAAGGAGAGAACTAGTGTGAACCAGAAAAATTGGGAAAATTATGTTAGCAAAAAAAAGGAATGGTCTGTTATTGGCTTATTCCTGTAACTCCAGCACTCAGGAGGCTGAGGCAAGAGCATGAAAAGCTCAAGAGTAGCCTGGATTATATGAAACCCTGTCTTAAAAATAGGGGAAAGAATGAAGGAATAAAGGAATGAATCAAACTAAACTGAGAATTAACTTAGTGAAATATAAATCTGTGAGCATTTTTGTAACATGATTAAGATTCAGGGGAAAAAAATTCAAGAAAAATACAAGGGAGTGCAGGTAAAATGACAAGTTACAATTCTTGACCAGATCATGTTATTACATAGACTTTCTCTCTCTCTCTCTCT
>NW_008359214.1:2541068-2606251 GCF_000622305.1 Nannospalax galili
AATGTCCAATTCCAGTTGTTGACCAGATCTTATTATTACATAGACTTGCTAAATATATAGCTCTGTATTAACTTACTCTCTCTTTATAAGCCTCATATGTTTTCATAATAGGAGTCAGGTTGTCTTTACAGACATCACCATACTATCTAAAACAGCAGTATGGCCATGGTATTCTCCCTTCTTTCCTCCCTTTTTTTTCTCTTTTTAGATTACAAGACAGTAATGATTATTTTTCAGTGTACCTGTCCTGTAGAAGAAATTGTTAAGTAATCATAAATAATCTTATCTCTTAATGAGTATCTAAAGAAAGAAATATAACTAAGGAGTGGAAACACTTTCATAAGAAAAGACATGACAACAGAAAGAAAAGTATGTAAAATGCTTACTTATAGCATTAATTAGTGATTTTCCCGAAGGTAAACCTACAGAGACAGTTTTGAATTATTTTATAAACAGGAATCATTTCCAGAGACACTAGGTTTTTAATGCTTATCCAGTAAAGCATTTGAAAGTGTATTTCCATGTCCCAGGCAATGGTGTGATTGCCACTTGAAGCTAGATATCTTGCCTGTTTTGTTCTCTGTTGTAGCTCTGGAACAGACCCTGACAAACAGGTACTTAATGAATATAGAGTTAAGAGACTAAATGGATGTTAGATGCCAGTATATAACAATGAATAGATCATATATATTCCAGAACATAGGTAAAGCTTACAGATATTCAAACTTACAGTTAAAGATCATGACAGCTTAAAGCTATCACCCCAAGGCAGATTGTTTTGTTGACATTCAGCAATATGAAAAATAAGAATCTAGATGCAAAATGCTGAATTGTTCTTTGCAAGAAAACTGAATTGCAAATACAAGATTTTAAACATTGGTTTTCTTTTTAAAAGTTTCTTAATGTTTTTGCAAAATACAGAGTCCATATCTTTCTTTTCATACCCTTTTAGCATTAGTGATGGCACAAAAAGGTAAATAAAACAATCTAAAAAAAATTTTGAGCAGGATTTCATGAATTGTGGAATTGAGGACATATTGGCTGTTTGTTCCCCAAAAGGGTTCTCTAGGAAATGAACAGTGATCAGGACTTTCTCTGTCCCAGGAAAACATTTAAATATAAGCCCATTGCCCTGCCGGGTAGTTTTGGAAAACCATAGAATAATCTAAAGCTTGAGTTTGCTTATTAAAAACAGAACTGAGTGGGTGTGATGGTACACACTTTTAATCCCAGCAATCTGGAGGCAGAGGCTAGCTGCTCCTGAGTTGGGGCCAGCCTGGTCAATTTCCTGTGCGCTGGGCTACAGTGAGCCTCTATCTCAAAAATAAATGAAAGAAAGAAAGAAAGAAAGAAGGGAGGGAAGAAAGAAAGAAAGAAAAAGAAAAGAAGCTAAGAAGGAAAGGAGTAAGAAAGGAATTCTCAGAAAATATTTGTTCTAGTTTGCTTTCCTGTTACTGAGGAAGGAAGGAAGGAAGGAAGAAAAAAATAAAAATATAACTGTTGTAAAGTTAAAAAGCATTTACTTATTTTATTTAATTTTAAAATATTTTTTAATTTTATGTGTATGAGTGTATTGCCTGCATATATATAGGTACACCTGTGCCATGCAGTGCCTGTGGAGGTCAGAACAGAGCATCAAACTCCCCTGGAACTGGACTTACCAACAGTTGTAAGCTGCCATGTGGGTGCTGGGAATCGAACCAAGGTTTTCTGCTAGAGCAGTGAGTGCTCTTAACTGATGAGACATCTCTCCAGTCCTGAATTCAATTATTAAAAAGAAAAAACTACAAAGCTGGGCATGATGTCTAGTGCCAGTAATCTCAGCACTTGGCAGACTGAGTCAGGAGAACTCCCATGACTTGAATCTAGACTGGGCTACAAAGACTCTGTCCTCTTCCCCCCAAATTTAATAGTAACAAAATATATGAATATGTCAAAAGATGAAAGTTTAATTATTTAGCCATAAGTGCCAAGGAAGAGGAGATGAACAAAGTTTAAAAGTTGGTAAGTATAGATTATAAACATGGATATTTGTTTTTATCAAGAGGAACATAAAAGAAAAGAATAGATATGCATTTCACAAAATTACTGCATTTTAAACCTTTTCAATATTTGCAGTGAAGGTTTTGACATATTTCAATTACTTATTCTGAAAAGCAATAGTGTTATTTTCACTTAATAATATTTTAAATTATTTGCAGTTTCTTCTTTCAGGAATAGATACAATATTTTCTAAAACTTAGAAGTGGATGGAGTTGTAACTCAGTGGGAGTGCTTGTCTGGGTTGCCTTAGGCCCTGTGTTCAATTTCCAGTAAGATAGTAATAATAAACTCGTAAAATCTAAACAACAACAAAATCTCCCCAACTAGAGAGTCACTCTACTAAAATACTGCAGATATTTTCAAACTTGTTTTTCAATCTGAACATTTCTCCAGTAATTATTTTCCTTAATTATCTAGAATTACTTGTTTTTTTACTTATTAATCTGAGTGTTTTTTACTATATAACATATGTTCTTGCAAACTTCTCAACTATTTAATTCAATAGAAGAGCAAATGTTAGATGATTTGGAAAAATAAGCAGCAAATCCAGCCTGATAATACATTAAGGCACACAGGAAATTGTAGAATGATGGCCTCTAAGCATAAGAGCCATTTTCGCCTTCCTCGAAGCCACTGTGACTTCCCATGAGATACCCTGGATACTAGACCTCTTGATATTTTCTCATAGAAGAAGTCAGTAGGATTATCAGAGGGTAAACTGATGCCTCGGCCAGTGCCTCCAATGTCTCCCTGTTGACTTTATGGAATCCTGCTCTAAATCCATATGGTCTTGCAGTCTCAGGAGGTGCTAAAGAATATAGACTGTGAAAGGCTGACTTAGGGGGGCTTCCATTATGCAGCTATGGAGAAGTTGTCACCTATGCTGGGGTGAGTCTTTTGGTGGTGAGGCTATTTGAGGGTTACCCATATGCCTCTCATCAATTTTCTTAAGTAATTTCAACAGACCCATTGGTTCTTCAAGTTGAACACTGGTGGGATCATACTTTGGTCTGTTATTGGGGTGATTAGTTATTTTCATCTCTGCAGAAAAACTCCATGCAATTGAAACAAATACTCTTAAAATGGGTAATTAGAATCCATATATTTTTACTTTCATTTTGAATTCTAAAGTTTCTTTTTAATTACTTAAGGCTGCACTTTGTGATAATTTATAGAAAAATAATTAAGATTTTTAATAAATAATTGCTATTATTTGTCTTAAAACATCAAATATTAAAGACTAGTTTAGATTTATTTTTCCAGGGGAGAGCGAGAATGCAGTCCCCCACTACCACAAATTATGCAGTCGAGTTTCCCACATGGGAAAATCGCAGGTTCAGCACATCCAGAGTGCAATGCATAAGCCTCTCCCTGGGAAAACCACCTTCGTGATCATGGTATCTCTCCTGCCAGGTAAGTATAAGACTGGTTTATATTTAATATGAACAACTCTTAGAATCTAATAGCATTAATAGTAATGATCAAATAATATTTTGGAATGATGTTTTAGGAAATTGGGTTCTCAAAACATTGTGGATAGAGAAGAAACATATCTTTTAAGGCTCTTTCAACATTAGTATTATTGATTTCCATGTTAACATTAGCCTTTCAAGAGTTCTACTTCGAAATTATAAATCAAAGAAAGGTATGCAAATCATCGAGTCTTACTAAACAAAGTGATATGATTTAAAAGATCACAGTAGAAATGTACAAGCAGGAATCTCATAATTAATCATCCAAAACTAAAGTTTATTATTTAAGAGCTAATGGACTATAAGAAGCTGTTTATTTTTCCAACAACATGGAAAGATTTACTTGGTATCACAAATACTGTCAGCATTATATTGGCCATGCATTCTGATTCCTCCTTCTTCCTGAGATCCCTGTAGAAACAAGGATAATAGATTTATACTTAGATTGGATGCACCCAGGGATTGAAATGATGACTTTATGACTATTAAGTTGTTTTCATGCTGCTAAGTATTTTGCATAGCAGTGGGGAAGGGAGGTATAAAGGACTGTTTCAGCATCCTTTACAGCATGTCTATTTTTCCAAGGATTTGTATATACATTAAGGTTAACATGTTTTAGGGTTTTCCTATATTCTATAAAAGTCAAGGCTAGTGTATCGAAACATAAATGTGATTTTTAGAATGCCAGATCATATTTGTGTCAGAAGACAACTTGCATTAGCTAAACATTCCTCCCAAAGAATATCTAAATAAATCCAGACAGTAGAGACTAAATATAGGAAATGTCATTAAGTACTTTACTCAAAACTAGCTCCACTGACTATGAAAAGCAAAAGAGATGCTTTAAGTAGATTTACAAGGTAGAAATGAGGGTTTCTTGCACAAAGGTCATCTTACATATCTTTGTCTATCAGGCTATGGCAATGCAAAAATGCGTAGATTTTGCATTAGGAAGTCCTTAAACTGAAATGTAGGCCCAAGAGATGTTGATGAGTAAGAGAATACAGGGCCTGATGCCTACTTTCTTCTCTCAGAAGTCTGAAGTAGGGAGCCTGGCTGAAGAAACCATAAAAGGAATGATGTAAAGAACATCTATTTCTGCATTTTTCCAGGCAAGACACCAAGCTCTGTTTTGTGTGGGGAAAAGAAATGATTGTAAACCCCTTAAGGTAAGCAAGGTCAAGAGGGAGTGGAAGTATAGAGGTAGCAGGAGAGTGCCTCTCCTTTCATAGAAATGGGGGATGGGAGGGTCATACCAGAGTACACCTCTAAAGTCTATAGTGACTCCCACAAACAGCAGTTTATTCATAGAGTATAAGTGTACCTTTTGTGAGAATTTTGGTGTTCTCTCCCTCAATGGTAAGTATATCATTCATTCATCTGTAGCTAAGTAGTTAATCAGAACAAAACTGCACTGGAGAAGAGAGAGCGTGTGAACAGCACAGTGACTGAGGTTGCATCAAAATATCTCCTCAGGAATGATTTTATTCTAACTTCCAACTGAAGAACCCAGAGCTGAAAGGCAAACTGGAGTGGTACTGTTTTTGTTTTATACATGTAGAGAGAGATAAATGCAACTGTCATTGAGCATCCTGGGAAAGTGACTGAAGATTGACACTAGAAAAACAAGAGAACCCCTTTTTGAACTAATTTTTCTATTATTATTCACATTCCAGTCATTTGCTGTTTCAGAATGCAAAATCCATCCAATTCCATCCTAATCACATGCCACCTCGTCCAATACTTTTACCTGCTAAGACAATACATATGGACAGGTGTATGTCTGTTATCATTGTCTGTGGAAATGATAAAAGACAAAATGGAGAAGAGCAGATGGTTAGTAATAATCTGAAGTCTACTAAAATGAACTTTAAAAGTCATTATGAGTACAGAGTTCTAGTATTCCACTGTAAATAAGAACACTGTGTCTTGATTCACTGGACGTAGTTCTGAGTTACAGCTGTTTTCCCAATATTTCTTATAGCCCCTCTCACTCATGGCAGTACAGTGCTTTAGATTATGGTACCCAAAGAGCACATTTCCTAATATTTTTTACATAATAAGGAAAAGAAATATACAAAAAGTTTGCATGTCTTTTGAGGATAAAATCTGGGTCTAAATCTCTCTACTATATCTCTCAAGATATTAAGATCTTCTAATAGATATAATACATATCAATGAACATGAATTAATGTAATTGTCAATGAATTACATCATATTTTCAATGTAATCATTCTCAATTAAGTAAATTTAGTTAGAAACTTGGAGTGAATCTTAAAAACTTCTCAGTTGCAGAACCATCAATACTTGTAAGTCTGGGGCTTTACATTTATGACCATTATTGTATTAGTCACTTTTCTGATGCTGTGATAAAATGCCCTGAGAAAAAGTAAGTTAGGAAAGAAAAGGCTTATTTTGGTTTACAGTTGAAACAGGGATAACAGTCCATCAGAGCAGAGAAAGTGTCAGGCCAGCCTAGTAGATAGGCAGCTGGCCAATCACATTTCATCTATACACAAGAATCAGAGAGAGACCAAGAAGCCAGGCCAAGGTTATAACACCCCAAGGCTCATCCCCAGTGATCCACTTCATTTAGGAAGGTTGCACTTCCTAAAGGTTCCCCCACCTTCCACAACAGCACCTCTAGCTAGGAACCATGTGTGAAATGAATAAGCCTGTAGGGAAAGTTTCATATTGAAACTGCAACAATCATAATTAAGCCAAAAGGACATGACATGACATATCTTTCTAGAAATGTCTTCGTAAAGTCACATCTGAAATAATTTCCATCTCTAAATATGACTACCAAATGACCTGAATCATTTTTCAGCTTATTTTTAATGATTTTTTTTTTTTACCTTTAGTACTGTGACTAGAACCTCAGACCCACAGGCATGCCACATAAATGTTCTACAACTGAGTCCTGGAAATGTCTTTATTGAGATAAAAACTGTGGTTATTAGTTAACCTGAGAGGAATATCTCCTGCTGTACTTAAAAAAAAAAACATTTTAATATATAAAGGGAAAAACTGAAGCCAGGGGATAGATAAGGCAATGGCAAATGTCGACTTTGAAAGTGAGCATTATATGTGCACAGTATTCATCAGTGCAAAACTATGAGCTTAAGAAAGAAAACGGTCATGCTGTCAAGCTGCATTCTAAATAATGATGCTTGTACCCAGAGATTTGTGCTGTTTGTAACTTTGGTTGTAGAAGTTACTTTTGCAGTGGGTAGTAGTTAGTGCAGATGGTCATAACTGATTGAATGCCTGATATAAATAAAATGGATTGCTCAGCTGTGGATGGATCATCTGTATCAGCATCCCACCATCTAAGTCTAAGGGAACTGAGGAAGAGGAGGTGAGAAGAAGGTAAGAGCAGGCAGATAGGAGGAGAGCAGTGCAATTCTGACTGCTGTACATGACATGGCTATCACAGACAACTCACAGTGGGCATGGTTAGCGGCACAAGATCAAGCCATTCCAAGTTCCAGCATGGAAGGAGGTGATGGCCACCAGGCTCCACCACTACTGGAGGAGCAACTGCCAGAGGATGACTGGTGCAGGAGAGACAGTCACTCCCCTGTGCAGATCCCTCTGATCCTTGGTGTCTCTCTCCAGTGAATGGCCAAACTCCCTTGTGCACATGAACAGCACTAATCAGATTCAAGCAGTATGGAAAATGAAAAATAAAGCGTGGAACTGAAGCAGGATTGGAGGCACTATGAGGAGCTGAAGGAGGTGATAGTGAATGGATATGATCAATATACAATGACTAAATGTATGGAAAGTCCATACAAAAAAATGTTTAAAAAGAAAGAAAACCAAAACAGAACATTTCAGGAGACAAACACATCACCATTTCAGTGTCTCTTACCACTAGAATTATTTAAAAGGAGGAAAATAGTAATTAAGATTTCACTGCTGACTAGCAATATTTACTGAAATCGAATTGGATGAGTTTTAAAGCACCCCAGTTTCATTTCCTTGTTAAGATATTCAGGCAGAAATCCAGGATGAACAGATTTCATCAAACTGGTGCCCACTCCTCCTCCGGTCCCCAACACAGAAGAAACATATTTGGTACTCTGTGACCTCAAGAGATTATAAATCTATAAAAATGTGCTTTCCCTCCCACAAACTCCCAGCCTGTGACAATAATTATGGTGGTTGCTGTAGAGTCGTATTTCTGTTAAAAATGGCAATGATAATGATGGAATTAAATCCTCTTTCCTTATGTATAAATGCAACGCTTATTTCCATGCTGTTTGGAAAGGATCCATTCTTTTCCGGCAGTCGTGGCTATGCATCATTCTTAAATGTACTGTAAATCTCCTAATAATTAATAACTGCTAAGCCTCAGTTCCTTAAAAAATGAATTTATATGAATTATGAATCACCTGTAACCAAATTCATTTTACCCTCTCCTCAGCTGTAAAGCCCAAAGGGAAGAGGATGCTTTTCAAATATGTAAATACTAATAAAAAAATCTATCCTTCAGTATATTTTGAGTTTTGTTATTTGGATCTAATTTTCGAGTGAATTAATTTCTCAGACCTGATAATGGTCACTATTATCAAGGTGAAAATATTTCATTAGTCTTGGCTTCCCTGGCACAGTTTTGTGTTATAAATGTACAGTTTGGATTGCTGGGTTAAAATTTAAAATTTTAGGAAAAAATCAAAATAAATTGATATAACATGATATAGGTCATTAAGTTTATTTAGTACATTCATGTATTTTGTACATGTTTCTCTCTTTATATACTTAATAGCTGTATATGCATATACCCATTATATTTGTGCACATTTATATGTGCAAATGGAGTTGTGCCACACATTATACTCAATTTCTTTGATTTTTAAAACATATCTATGACATTATTGCATATCAAAATGTACATAATACTTTATTATTCAAGACTTAGAGTAGGTCATTGCATTGAGCAGATCATTTATTTAATCAAAATGCTAATTAATTCTCTACTTTTATTTTTAGTCCCTTGTAAGGGAACTAGTTAGTATATCAAAATAAATTGTACATTTTTAGTATTTTCTCATTTAAGTTCTGTTGTATTCTTTGGATATCTTTCTTCTTCATTTTCATGCCCTTCCATTCCTGGTGTGTGATTTCCATTTCCTCAGGAAGAATGAGGAAAGACTTGTAGCTTTCCCTGATTGGTCAGCCAGCACGAGAAATAGTCCTTGCTGTCACCTGCCTTCAAAATTGAGAAAGAGGTTCTGGCATTGTGATTGGGGTTTCAAAATGGAGAAAACTAAGAATGCGAAGCTGAGGTTAAACTTTAATGCTGTAGAGATTCCCTGATAAAAGGCACAAGACTGCTCTGGGAGTCACTGTAAAATGAAGAAACCAAAGCTTGCATTCCTGTTTGGCTCAATTTTATAATGGAGGACATTCTCTGTAAGTAATAGCAGTCAGTACAACTCTTAATCATTAAGCCTTTTAAGTGCTGATGGAAAGCACACAAGTATTATGCAAAGACACATGTGACATGTGTGACTTACAAGCTTGAGATTCACTTGTTAGTGCCCATTAATTTTTTTCTTTATCTGTACAATGAGGAAACAAACACTACCATTTGTAAATGATATCCTCAAGGTTTTCTAGATAATTTGTGTAAAAAATATAGTAATAGAAATAGGAATTCCTATTACACAAAGCGAAATATTTGTCATAAAAATAATGTAAAAAATAGAAAGCATGATTTATCTGTCTTCCATACTTGACTTACAAACTTGATAAATACTCTATAGTATATGGGTTAATTAAATTTGGAAAGTGGGTTTCACTGATGGATTGAATGAGAATGTCTTCTATAGGCTGAAATAATTGGACACTTGTCTCTAGTTGAGGGCACTGTTTGCCAAGGTGCTGCCTTGCTGGAGGAAGCTAGTCACTGGGGACAGTTTGGGAGTTCATAGCCTTGTCCCACTTCCAGTTTGTCTGTCACTCCTTCCTCTGAGTGCTTGAGTGGCCTGCTTCAGTCACCTCACACTCTGCTTCCCCTAGAACCACAGCCAAAATAAATTCTTTCTTTCATAATTTACCTGGGTCATGGTGTTTTATCACCATAGCAGAAATGTAACTAAGACAGTCTCATTGTATTTTTTTTTCAACACATAAATGCATGTGTAAGATTCAAAAGGCGGAAGGAAAGGAAGGGTTTGTAGGTAAGGATGCTATTTCAAATGAGGTATTAATATTAGTTTTTTTTTTCTGTTGCTTTGATAAACACCATGATCAAAAGCAACTTGTGGAAGAAATAATTTATTTTAGTTTAGAAGATATAGTTCCTTTTTAAGGGCAGTCAGAGCTGGAACTCCAGTAGGGCAGGAACTTAAGCAAAAACCATGGAGGACTACTGCTTACTGGTTTGCACACTAAGTGTGATGCTCAGCCAGCTTTCTTCAGTTTCACATGCCCAGAGATGGCTCCATCCACAGTGGGCTGTGGGCTTCCACATCAATCAGTAGTTGAAAAAATGCCCTATAGACATGCCCACAGGCCAATCTGGTGGAAGAAATTCTTAAAATTGAGGTTCCCTTTCACAGGTGTCTCAAGTTGACAGCTAAGTTTAGCTATCAGAGGATTATAGAATACTTAACACATATTCTAGCTTTTCAAATACAGAAATGATAAAGTATGTGAAAAATATTTCCATTTTTTAATCTTAATTATTCCCATATCTTGAATATAATTGCAATGAATTTACTTCTACGTTAGTAAGTGACTAGGTCAGTGTGGAAGCCTATTAAGATGGGCCCGTTACTTATTCTTTAATTAAAATCTCAAAATTGTTTTTCCTACCTTCTTGTGACACAGGATGTGCCACATAGAAGTAAGCATTGGAACTGGTTAGATGACTCCGCAGGTAATAGCACTTGCTGCACAAACCTAATGAACTGAGTTCGAAAATGGTTCCCAGGGTGGAAGGACATAATGGACCCCTGAAAGTTGTCCTCTGACCAACAATGGGCACAATAATAATAAACTGACATATATATATATATGAAAGCATTGATGTTTGCTAGTCATGCAAGGTGCTTATCGCTAAGTGATATAGCAGTAATTTTCAGAGTTTTAACTATGCTGTATTATAAATACATTTTTGAAAATTGCTGATGCTATATGAGGACGAGAAAACAATTGCACTAAAATGTCTTATTACATGTAATAAGGGGTAGTAAGAAATGTTAATAGATTTAGTTAGCATTTTAGATTTCAGTCAGATGTTATAGGAATGCCCACAGGCAGAGCAGGCCACAGGAGTTTGAGGAGAGAACAGTGAGGGACCTGTGGCCTGGGGCACCCTGAGGGCAGTGTGCATTTCCTATCCAGAGTCTGGAAGTGGCCCAGGGCCACATTGCAGAAATGCAACACTCCCTCGAGAATGAACACAACTTTGCTTGGGGAGGTTATCTTCCTTAAAGCAAGGCACACAGTTCCAGAAGAGGAAAATTTAGCTCAGTTTGGTCAGAGAAAAACTTTTCAGTGATAAATGGAGTAAGAACGCACATCTTTTAAGCAACTACTTCTAAAACAAGGTCAGAAAGAAGGATCGAGCTACATCAAACAAGTAAGAAATACCTACGAAGGAACTTCCTGAAATAGTGAATATGACTGAAGCTAAAACTCCGAAACTTAGCTTAAGGTTCTCATACAAAAGAGATGAAATACAGAGGGAGCACAAGTGCTGCTGATAGGTAGGGTTGCTGGAGTGGTGGAGGAGAATGCCAGCAAACTCTGGCAAGAAATCTGGGTATTACTGTGTGCCCCAAGGCATTCATTACAATAAAATTTATTGACCTAAATCCATCTTGTTCATTTCAAATACACTAGGAGTCAACTCCATAATCTTCAGTGAGGATATTAGTAAGATTTTTGAAGATATTAAAGATAATAGAAGGGCAGAGGAGATGGCTCAGTGGTTAAGAACACTGATTATTCTTGAAGACCTGGGTTGAGGTCTCAGCACTCACATGGAGGCTAACAAGCATCCTTAATGCCAGTTCAGGGAATATGATGCCCTCTTCTGGCCTCTTTGGACATTGTATGACACTGGTGCACTTACATATATGCAGGCAATACACTTACATACATAAAATAAAATCTAAATAATTTTTTAAAATGATATAAGAACAACAGTGATATTTATAAACAGTATAGTTTCTGATGCATTTTTAGACTGTTTGGTCTGTTATTGAAAAGAAATATAGTTTTGTGGTCTATAAGCAACAGAAACTTAATTTTCATGGCACAGAAGCTGGGAAATTCAAGATTAAGGAGTTGAAAGATTTAATGTCTGGTGTGGACCCATTTTCTGGCTTATATATGCTGCTTTTTAACCTTTTTGTCACACGGTACAAGGAACAAGAGTGTTTCCTGGTGTGTTTTTTAAATATAAAGACATTAATCCCATTAACTAGGTTCACCTTCATGACTTAATTATTTTCCAAAACTCTTAAAATATAGGTGCCATGGATGGTTGGATTTTAGCATGAATTTCAGGAGAGCACATGTAAATACATTTTTAAAATATTTTATTTATTATTATTATTTTATACATACAAGTGTGTTGTATGCATGTATGTAATTGCACACATTTTTAAAAATGTATGTAGACACATTTTTAGATATGAAAGTGACTGAAATCATTACTTTGTGACTTTCTAAAAGGAGAATTTGGGAAATATATCATTTAAAGTAAGGCAATCATGAAAATGATTAGTTAATTTTCAGAATTTTGGTCCAGCTCTGAATTTAGTTCATAATATCTATAAAGTTTTCCACTTTATGTGCTTTTAATTTACTCTAACTGTGACAACTAAACATTGTAGATAATGACAATGTATTTACTGTTGTGCTTCACTGAAATTCATATATTCAAACCTTATCTCCAGTGTGAGGATATTGGGGGGTAGGGAGTCTATGAGGTAGCACTATCATGAAGGCAGAGTCAGAGAGTGAGAATCCTACCATTATTAAAATAACATAAATGAACTCCCTTACCACTTCTACTATATGAGGACACAGCAGGAAGACAGATACCTATGAACTGGAAAGTGAATCTTCACCAGCCTCTTTCTTCCTCCTTAACTAATGAGCTTCTAGAGCTGTGAAAACTTGAGTGTTCTTTTTTTTTTTTTTAAATATTTTATTATTTTTATTTTATGTGTATTAGTGTTTTGCCTGCATGTATGTAAGTGCACCATGTGTGGGCAATGCCCGCAGAAGACACAAGAGGGTGTCTGATCTCCTGGAACTGGGGTTACAGACCATGTGGGTGCTGAGAATCAAGCCTGGCCCTCTTGAACTGGAACAACAGCAATCCTTCTTAACCACTGAAAATCTCTTCCACCCCATAGAGCTGTGAGAAGCTGTTCATTCTTTGTAAATCCACAAAATCTGTGGTGTTCTGCTTCAGTAGTCCAGAAGGGTAAAGCAAATGAATGAAAAAGTAAAAACATCAAACTAGGCTTTAGTCCTTGAAATCCTTTTGAATTGAATTAGAGAGGGGTGGAGGGATGTGAAGAATGGAGGATGCATAAGTAGAAGCAGGTCAGAGGCAGAAAAGCCCTAAGGTTTTCCAGCCAAGACAACTCTCAGTGGAGAAAAGAATGGATACTGCAAATGTAGATACTTGGCCCAGGAGTTCACTGCTACAAAGTGCTAGCTCTAAGACACATTCCTATATAACAGTGGCTTTCTTACTCTAATAGATGAAATTATGCTTTTCAAAGAGACACACTGAATTTCTAATTTCAGTATTCCAAGTGTTAAGGTTCAGATAGCCTCGCCCCCTCACCAACAGGGCCTCACAAGCCCCTGAGAAAAGGGAACTGAGTTGATAAGCACCTGGTCTTTGAAGTCAAGAGAAGCAGACTTTTCTCCACTATTTTGCCAACACAGCAGGCTTCCCCTTTGATCTCTAAAGAAGACAGTTTTTAGCAGGTTGCCTGCCCCAACTTTAGAAAATAATACGTCTTCCTGCCTTCTGCAGGAAACAGAAACCTCCCGCTTTAAAAAGACCCCGGCTCATGACCTGGGCAGCATTTTCCCTGCTGAAAGGGAATCTGTCCCATGTGTTCCTTTGCTAATAAACTCTATTCCAATGGAGTTTTATGTGTCCTGGTGCTTTCTCCTGATCAACCCTATTCTTCGTACGGCAACCTTTTATCTATCACCAAGATGCACCTTTATTTGGAAATAGAGAATTCATTGATACAATTAAGTCATAAAGGGTAGGGAGGAATCTAATCCATCATGGCTCTTTTCCTTTTAAGAACATGAGACAGAGACACAGGAATGGGAGGTGGCAGTGAAGGCAGGGGCTGAAGTGCTTTAGGTCACATCAAGGAACAGCAGAACTTGTCAGGAAACTTCCAGAAGCTAGGGAGAGAGGGAGGAAGCTTCCTCTACAGGCTAGGAGGAGCAGCGTCTTCTAAGCCCTCGATTTTGAACTGATACCTTTAGAACAATAAATTTAGACAATCAGTTCCTCATGTTTTACCCACTATAGCTTATTCCACTTTGCTATAACATCCCTGAGCCACTAACAGACTAAATGCTAAACATGCTACTCATAAAGAATAATGCAGTTTCCAAATAACAATGCTTAAGCATAAAATCTGCATATTCCAAAATAATTAACCTGTAAGTGAATAAAAATTAATACTATAACTTTTGATATCCTTTGATTGATGAATGAAATTAATGTGTGGCATTGCTACAGTTCAAATATACCCCCCCAAAAGTTTGTGTGTTAGAAATGCTGCAGTTCAGATATAGATAGTATTTGGATGTTCGGGCTTTGGAAGCCAACTAAAATTAGAGTTTGTTAAATGGAGACCATGATGAGATTTTATAAGAAAAGAGAGACTAGAGCTGATATTTTCCCTTTCTCACAGGAAGATTCTGTCCTTCAGGACTGAATACAGCCAGGAGGCCCTCATTCAATGCAGATACTTTAATGTTGTATTCCTCAGCCTCCACAACTGTGAGAAAGAAATTCCTGTTTAGTAATTACTCAGTGTGTGACAGTTTGTCAAAGCAGCAAAACATTGAAACAGACAGTAAGCAAAGTTCAACTGCTAATTTCAAGATACATAGAAACTGAAAATATTAAAATTTGTCTTTACTAAATTTAGTATTTTTTTCTACATCAACAGTGTTGATTGTTCTGTTAACTGGACTTCTTATCTAGCCTCAGCCATATGAGTAGTTGGTTGTGATAAATGTGAGAGAGGATCAGGATTACATGTGTGGCTGGACATTGACTTCTGTAACAGATCACTGTCCCATTCACATTGGACTAAGTTTACATTTGTGTAGGTATTATGATACTTTTGTAGACTCAGTTCATTGAGGAAAGGATATCTCTGTCTAATATATAAGAAGATAGAAATTACTGCTCATCAGATCAGCAATAATATTTTCCTTAGCTTTTCAATTAGACCTTAAGCAGCAGAGGAGAGAAAACCTAGGGTGAAGTACCTGAGGGGATTATGGAAAGGAACTCACATGAAGTTCACTTCAGCATATGAGATTGCAATGCAAATTCAAGTGAAGGTAGTGGGGTATTATGAGGTCAGTGTTTATTTGAGTGAAAACTAGAAACTTGAATGTTTTGGGTCTGGAAGTAGTATTTCTAAATCAGGGGTATGATGACATCGCTTAGACGGATTGGAAGATTGCCACCAATATTGATCGAGAGAAAAAAACCAAAGGATGGTATCTTTAATTGGTAGAAGAATGATGGGAAAACAAACGCAAAAAGAAAGTGTGCTGGATAGCTTTAGTGTCAACTTGACACACCTGGGTTGAGGGAGCCTCAATTGGGGAATCACCTCCATAGGCTGGCCTGTGGCGATGTCTGCTGAGCATCTTCTTGATTATTGAGTGATTGTGGAAGGGCCCAGCCCACTGTGGGTGGTTGAGCATGGGCCAGGGGAGCAAGCCAGTAAGCAGCGTTCCTCCATGGCCTGTGCTCCAGCTCCTGCCTCCAGGTTCCTGCTCTGAGTTCTTACCTTGGGCTCCCTGATGAACTGTGACCCGGGAGATGTAAGATAAATAAACCCTTTCCTCCCCAAGTTGGTAGGGGTCAGAGTGTTTTGTCACAGCAATGGAGAAACAAACTATGGCAGAAAGCATTTTTTCAAAATGACTCATAATTTGTTAGATACATAAGCAAGAATTTGGCATTTCCAAAAATTTAAATGCTAAATTAAACTGGTTTATTTGCTAATGCATTTTAAAAAATTTTTCTGTATGTTTACTTTGAAATAATAGTGTACGAACTTTCTTCAACTTCATAATTCTCATGCTCCATTTTTAAGTTATGCTTATTTCTTTTTCTGAAATTTATGTACTTGAAAGTATATTCTAAAAAACAAATAAGTTATATTTCTAAAAACTGTCTAATTTCTTTCATCACCATTGTTTTCCCATTTTCTTTGAAGTAGACTAATTCAAGACTTCCCATTTAGTCTTCCATTGATCACAAAGTGGGAGTATAAAATAAAAAGAAGGCATAGAATTTGGATCTCTTTAATCCATGAGTCAAGAGTGGTAAAGAAGCATTTTTTTTTTTTTTTTTTTGGTCAACATCATTACCCACAATTGTAAAATATGGAAATAGATTCAAAGAAACAAGGAAAGCCAAACTCCATGTATCCAAAGTTGAAAATTCTCAAGCCATCATAAAAAGTATGTATCTTTTCTTGGTGGGAAAATGATAATTTGTGACTTTATTGTCATGTGAGTGAATGAAAGCAGTGATTTGAATGAGGTGTCCACCACACACAACTTAGGATGTTGGTGGCACTGCTTTTGGAAAGTCATGGAAACCCTAGGAGGTGCAGCTCATTTTCAGTTTTGTTTGCTCTGTTTCTTGTGCCCACTTGAAGATGTGAGTACTCACATTTCTGCTCCAGCCACTTCTGCTGCCATGCCTCCTGACCATGATAGACTCTCACTGCTTTGAAACCCTAAGCCAAATGAACTCTTCCTTCATTAAATTGCCTTGGTCATGATGTATTATCGCAGCAATGGAACAGTAACTAGTAAAGAAACTGTGCTCATTTCCTTTGCCATGCAAGTCTGGATACTCTAGTTCTAATTTAGTCTCTTCCAAATTTATACTAAATGTGCCCTATAAGAAGCTTAAGAATCTTTTATTTGCACTTACTGAAATATAGTAGCTATATAAAATAAATTAAGAAAATGGATTTGAAAAGTAAGACAGTCTATGTGGCTCATGAATGATTTATTTGCTAAGAAGAGAGAATACTGATGGGTAAAAGTTTAAACAAAGTTTAAAAATCATTTAAAAACAATGGTTAAAAAAAACCATGTAAAAGTGTTTATTCTCTCTTATCCTCAACTACCATTCTGGAAGCTCTTAAAACAGTGATTGAAAGCAAAGACATTAATATCAAGTAGACTGAGTCACCCCATATTTAACCCAGGCACCCTTTTTTAACCTTAGTTTGCACATGTATAGTTTTAATATGCCTCATATATTTCATGTAGGGAAAATAAATAATGCATAGAAAGCATTTAAATCCATAGACTATTTCAGTGTAAGTTCTGCAACGTGCTTGGAAGAATTATATTATTATTAAGAGTACTGTTAATGCAAACCATCAAAACATAACAAACTCTAATGCTGGGGGAATGATATTGATATAAATAATGAGTCGTCTTCACTTTAGAAAGCTATTAAAACTAGCCTGTACATATAAGAATAGTGATAGTAGCCATACTTTTCTATGTAATTAATATATGTATGTATAGATGTAAAGTCACTGGATTCTCACAGTTATTCCATTTATTAACTATTATTATGGCTCCTGTTTTATGGATGAGAAATTAATGTATAGAGGGGCTTAGAAATGTGCCTACATATACATCAGACACCTGAATGTCACTTTTAAGCAAGCTTGGCTTTAGGAATATTCTAGCAAACCTAAGGCATCCTCCTGTTGTTGGGCTATTCATCGCTTGGTGATCTCTATTACTTTTGTTGTTTACTCTTTTTATGTGTATAGTTATAGAATATTCAATTTCATATTTTCATTATCTCTAACTAGAATATGTATTTGTTTTTTATAGCATTTAATCAATGTAGAGCAGATGACTTGATGTGCACTGGATTCAAAGTGTTTGTCCACAATTCTGACTTTCCCTTTACTTTAAAGACCTTTTATATATGAAGGAGACAATGTCATATCCCAGGGATGAGTATATGAGAAAGCCCATATAGTTTAGACATCTATGCCTCTAACAAAGTAAAAAACCAGGGGTTTATAACTCACAAAAATAGGTGGTTGACAACCAGGAGTCAAAATAAAACTGAGGGTCAGATCATAGCCTCACAGAGGGAAAAAATCACATAGAAAATGGAAGAACTTTCTTTTTACCACATAATTTTCTGCACAGACTTTTTCTCGGAGATTTATGCAGAGTCATATCTATAGCAAGATGAAAAGGGTGCACTGTCCCTAGAATCAAAGCCAAAGAAAGAATAAAGAATACAACAGCCACAATAAGCTGCCTTGCCTTATAGTCTCCTATGAAAAGAAAGTGAAACCAATGCTGAAGTTCCCATTAAACACAGCAAACTATATCAGGAAAGGATTATATGAAGCCACTTCAACACAATTAAAGTTATAATTTCTCTCTCTGCTTTATTAAGACGTTACTAGATGAAAATGTGCTTACATTTTTCAACTTTATATTCTTTTCAAACAAGCATAGCACGAATAGAGTTTCTACTTGTTCAGAATATTTAGTTGTGTGATTAGTCTTCATGTAATTTTGCAAAATCAATGCTAATGCTTAAAGTGTCAATTTCGCTTTAAGTATAATGTCTGTTTAAGAATGACTTTTGAATGTAGTGCATGTCCAGCGTATTTAAAACTGAAAATAAATCATATTAGCTTAATTCTTGTCAATCATAAATAAGCCTATTAGCATATTCACCATGTCATTACTCATCATTACACAACAATATTCTTCTAATACAGATATAATTACATATTTTAGGCTTAGTAACTTTTAGTAACATTAGTGGCAGTATGATAATTTGCAAGCAATCGCATATTGAAGAACTGTAAAGTTGATTTAAGATTTTTCTTGTTACATAGGGACTACAGATAATATCTTTACACTTACATTTTTTCAGTTTCCCACTTATTTCTACAAGATATTTGGTTAGAATTAAAAGGATTATTTTTAAAAGAACTTTGTAATACATATTCCCAAATTATCTCTCAAACTTATGTCAGCATGTATTTGTCTGAATGACGTATACATACGCCCCTTGTGATTATAGGTATTGACACCAGTATTAGTCAAACATCTCCTGGAAAATAATCTTTTCCTCATTGTTGAAATTCACTTACTCCACTCCTCAGAGAGCTGAGGTAGTGATTGGTGCTCATAATTCTGAGTCTTTTCTGGATAGGGTGGGAGCTATTTTGAGAGAGGGAAAATGTCCTCATCATGTAAGTTTCTCTCACAATTGATTAACTAGAATTACAATGCCCAGAATCCCTTCGCTTGCATGATTCTGTGTTATATTTGAAAAGAAGGATCAGAAACCACTGCTTGTTGCACAGCATGCCATCACAGCAATGACTGGAGTCACAGGAACAGGTAGGGCACATCTTGTTCTTACTCTTCTACACTCTGTGTCATATTCTTCTAAACTTTTATCCCTGTTAACCAGTGGCCATCATGCCCATCACACAAGCCACTGCAGAACTGAACACATGTCTCTCCATATAGTTCAACATCAGTATACCCTAACAGCCTTTCGTTGATTACCAGACATTCTATTGAATGGGTGGATGACTACTTTGATCATCCAATTCTCTCTTTCAAATAGTTCTTTAGAAACTCCCATAGTTATATAGTCATTATTAATTCCTGTTTAAATATCTTAACTAAAATGTTTATGATTTTCTCTTCTCATTAAATCCTGTCTACATTTCTTTTCCACTATTCCTAGAACAGATGTTTGAGAGTAGGTTAGAAGCTAGTTTTCTGCAATCTAAAATGAACCTTCATATGATGGGCTGCTCTGTGGATGGGTTCCCACATAGAGAAAGCACAAACTCACCAATCAATTCTTTGTCAATAAGTATGGTCACCGTCTGTGGCTGCTCTCCTCCAGCTATGGTCGCTCTCCTGCTCTCTCAGTTCCTCTGATCAGTCGTCTGGTCCAGACAGCAGGACTGATGAGGAGTCTGCACCAGCGTCGCCACATTCAGACACAGGAGACCAGGTTCAGTGACACAGATCTGCTTTATTGCAGGAAAGTACGGGCTTATATGGGGTAATAGTCCAATCATAACACAGCATATGGGATCCCTTATTAGCATGGCAGACTAGTATCCTATTACAATCTAGCAGGCCAGATGCCCTATTACCATGATAAGTTTCAGTTTCTCTAACTTTTGGATTCCTGGAAACCATGTGACTTGCATAGTTTTCTCTCTGATAAGAAACAGGAAGCACTGCATTCCAGCATGATAAGTATGTAAGGCAAAAGGCAAAATCAGTCACAAGATTTTCCACAAAAAATAGGAAAAGGAGTGTAGGTATTTTCCGTATGTGGTCTTGTAGAGTATATCATTTGGAATAATGAACAGAGAAAGGCAGGCTCTATCAACAGGACCCTTTCTAATCACTTCAGAGGTGCTGAATTCTTTATTTTATTCTACTGATTTAAGAAACAAAGTAAAATAATATTACAATAAAGTTTATATTTATTTGATTTGTATATTTTTATATGTTGATTCATATTTTGCAGTGTGCTTCACTCTAAAGGTTATTTTTACATTTCAGTGTTTTGCCTGTTTGTTTAAATATATTTGAAAATTACATATACTAAATCAATTTTACTTTATTTTATTTATATTTATTTCAAATATATGAAATAAAGATGATACTTATATAATCAAATAATATTGTTAAAAATGAAAATTACAATCAAATTAGTAGAAAACTTTATAGATAATTATGTCCATTAAAAATGAATTCAGAAGCTGGAGAGATAGCTCGGTATAAAATATTTGATTACAAGCATGATTATCTGAGTTTGGGTCTCTAACACCCATATAAAAGCCAAGTGTGGAGAAATGTCCTGGGAGCCAGAGAAAAGCGAATTACAGGGCACTGCTAGCCAGCATATCTAGCTGAAATACTGAGTTCCATGAGAGACACTTACTCACCAAGTCAGATTGAAAGTAATTGAGGAAGACATCCCAACACTAACTTTTGGCCTTCATGTACACATGCAGATGCAAATAGATATGCACATAAAAAAAAAACACACATACAAATAAGAACTTCAAATTCTATACCTTGAATATAAAAATAAATCTGAACAATTGATAGTAAAAAAGACAAATTCATTTAAAAAATGCCAACAAGCTATGTGTGTGATCAGTAAACACATGGTTTGAGGATTGGTGCTCTTAGACATTAGAGAACTACAAATTGAAAACAGAGAACTCCACCTCCTCATCTGAAGATTGTTGTAATCAAAAAAATGTATAACAAATGTTGGCGAGGATGTGAATAAATTATAAATGTGTTTATTGATAATAAGAACACACGATGATGCAGTCATTTACTTTGGAAAAAATATTTCACAGTTTTGTAAAAATATATACTTAACATTCAATACAATTCTAGTCCCAGTTATCTAGATAAGAGAACTGAAAACATGCTCACACACACACAAAAATATAAATTCTCATAGCATATTTCTCACAACAGTTTTACTAGTACAAATAACCCAATATTCTTTTGTCATATGAATAAATGCAAAGGGGAATAGCCATACAGTGGAATACTCTTGGTCAAGCAAAAGTCATGAAGTATTTACACACAAGAATGTAGATAAACTTAAAAATCTCTCACTAAATGAAACTCTCTCACCAAACAAAACCAGTCATAAGAAATCATAAATCAATAATTTAATTTAAATGTCCACAAAAGGCATACCCATGAGAGCAGAATGTAACTTAGGCATTGTCTGAAGCAAGAGGAGGACTCTGGGAATCTGCCAATGGGTATGAGAGAGTGCTCTGAGATCAGGCAAATGTTTAAAGCCACATAGAATTAGTGCTTGCCCACTCAGCAAATTTACTAGAAACCTCTGAATTGCACACTTAAATTTAGTCAATTTTATTGTATGGAAATTATACCTCAATAAAACTGTTAAAATGGACAAAAAAATTTAGTATCATCTTTTTGAACCTGATCATTATGAACATTATTGATTTTTGCTTATGAAATATAAATTTATGAAATTGTTACCTGATTTGCCCATGAACACGAAAAGGGAAGCTTCAGAAATCAATCATGCTAACACACTGGGCACTAAATTCTAGAGAACATGAAATTAAAAGTAAATCATTATAGTATCCAAAACATTTATCTTTATATTTCATGTACTATAAAATAAAGTATAAAACATTAGAACCATTTGAAGCTCAATGTGTTTATTTTAATTATACATATTTTAAAAGTTACATATTAAAATAAAATTATTAAAATGACCTCTATAAAAATAAATTTCAAAAATATTTTAGAAACTGAATCCATAACTCTTCTCTTAAATCAATGTGAACAGAAATGACAGCTTGAGACTGTCAGGTAAAGGCCACTTGCACTGTAAATGAAGCACCAAAGTTGAACTTTTTTTTCAACTAGAAGTTTCTTTTAGAATGATGTTTGTAGAACACATTTTATGTAGTAAGCTTGATCAAAACCTCTGAGAGCTTGTGTCTTTGGGGATATAAACACCATTTACCTAGCTTGCCTCAAATAATGTCTTGGTATGAATCCATAGGGATTACAAGCAAGCCAAAGAAAGGCATGGAAGAGGAATAAGCCAGAGAGGGAGGATCAAAGCATTTTATTTATTAATATATTTATTTAACCAAGGGCTGTTTTTGAAAATCAGTACAGGAAAGATTTAAACAAGCTTCCTCCAGAATATCTTTGAAAAAAATAGAAAAGGATGATTCAAAGCATCATTCTGTACAGTAAGTTGAAAACAATAACAAATGAATGAAGTAATAAGGATCTTTCTATTGCAGTACCTGTGCTATATGTTTTTATTATCTTTTCTCCTTATACTTCGTTGTGTATGAAGTGTTATTTATATGCACATTCCTCTGGTTTCTGATCTGAAACATTTTTATTTATTTCTTGCATTCAACAAATAGCAAGTATGGCTTTTCATATGAATTCATAAGGTACGTTCAATGAGAATTTGTATGGCTTGGTCATTGGTAGGCATATAAAATTAATCTATGTTTCCATTTGAGAAAAATGAGTCAGTTGATTTAATAACCTTACAGAACTTAAGAGACTGAAGGTTAAAACTAGGTCTTAAGGAAATAAGTCTTAAAACTCAATATTTCATTCTTATCATTGAAATGACCTTCAGAGGCAGTATCTTTTTATCTTCATTTTGAAAATAGAATCTAAAGGTAAATCTCCACAAATTCTTACCTAACAGCTTGAGAACACATTCAACTGTTGCCTCTATGAAAGTAAATTAAGATTATTTTAGACAAAGACGTAAATGGTTTGCCCAGCCCTCAAGTATTTTATAAAGTGTATGAAAACATACCACTGAATGCATAAGAGACTGGGGTATCAGATATTTTATTGAAAATGTTAATTTTGAGCTATTGACTACATACAAGAAATCTGTAATTTCTCATTTTTCTTTAGTCAATGTAGGAAATGGCTCCTGGATGGTACTTTAAAGATATTATTTTGATAAGTTTATGGGATTTAGAATAATCTTCAAGTACGATTTTTTAAAATAATCATTTATTATTCATTAAATCCCTTTCATTAACCCCATTTCCCTCTGCCAAAGCAAAATATAACCCCAAAACAATATATCTCCTTTCAGTTTCTATGGTTAACTCATTACTTAGACTCACTAAATGATGAACGGACAACACAGCACTCCTTTCTATTATTAAGCTGAAACCAAATGGTCATTTTTAATAGTGTAGTTGATTTAGTGAAATGCAGAATGCTTTGCTTTTTGGGAAGGATTTTTAGCAGACATTAAAATTACTGTCAAGTTTAAATCTTTTATTTTCAGTAATTCCAATTATTTGAGTAGTAAATTTTAATTATCTCAAGAAAGAAATTAAGCTCAATTCAACCAATGAAAAAATCCTATCAATTTGTGCAACATTCAAATATTCTCTCCTTCTGTCATGAATTAACAGTCTTATGAACTGCTTTCCCACATCTTTTCTTTTATATCCTTAAGTGTAAAAAGGATGAAGAATAAGACTTAAGAAAAATGATTTTCCAAATTTGGTTTGATTTTCTTTGGACTGTATTTAAGTTTCTGAAGAATATGAAAATTAAATTTTCAAACCTTTCTTGCATATGCATTATAATGTATATTGTATATGTTTACATATGTGTATTTATAGATAGATTTTTTTCTTCTATTAAGTGTGTGCGTGTGTGTGTCTGTGTGTGTCTGTATGTCAGTGCTGTGTCTGTGTATGGATATGTGCACATAAGTAGAGGTCCCTGCAGAGGCCAGAGAGAGAGGATTGGATTCTGTGGGGGTGGAGTTACAGGAAGTTTTGAGCAGCCTGGTATGGGTAATAGGAACCAAATTCTTGTCCTCTGTAATAGCAACATACTCTCTTAAGCACAGAGCCATTTTTTTCAGCCCCTATACATGTCTATCTTGTGATAAGAAATTTTCTTTTCTAAAAGCTCTTAGCCATCTTGAGCTGATTAGTAATACTAGTTTTGTCAGTAGTTCTGAGATAAAAGAAGTCTTTCAATCACTCATGAAGAGGAAAGTTAACTTCCATTTAAGCATTATTCTAGTCAAAGTGTTTAATAACCTATAATTATTCTAGTTAAAGAAACCATATCCTGAATAAATAGAGAATGGTCCCCAAGACACTGTAGGACAACCACAGGGTCTACAGTTAAGTAACTGTTTCCCATTACTATACTCTCCAAAATCTCCATATTTCCTTTGATCCTGATTCTTTTAAGTAGGGTTAATGCTACAATAAAATCACAGAAGATAAACTTCAAATTATTCATATCTAATAGGAGGTTCTTTATTTCCGTTAATAGGAAGATATTTTCTACCTTGCAGAGACCCTTGTTATTAAATGAAAAAGGATAAACTAAAAATATAAGAAAGAAACTTCTTTCTGTATGTTTTGGCATATATTAAAACACTCTGCACTGGCTTATCCAACATTTATTTTTAAAATAAAGAAGCATTAGATCATAGCAAAATAGATTATGACACAGCATCTTTCTTTGAAAATCAACCATGAGAATTGTCACTTAATTTCTTCTTCTGGCTGCTCATCGTGGGTTTCAGTACGTTTTATTTTTCATGAGCCACAAAGAAAAGGAATATATGCATTGAAGCATAAGGTTTGGCTTCCTTTGTCATTATCTATGCTTTGCATTCAATAAATGTTATTAAGAGCCATAAAACTATACAGCCGTAATATTGGGCTCAGTGACCTGCCACGATGGTGCACACAACAGATTGACTTTATGAAGCATTCACAGGAGGTTTTTTAAAAAAATCAAATTTGTAAGAGCATTCTATTTGAACTTATCAACCTTGAGCAAAATTCAAATATTGTATATTTTCTCACCACAAAGCAAGCAATTATTTTGCATTGATATAATGTCAGGATTCATTATACACACACACACACACTCACACACACACACACACAAACACACAGACACACATCACACACACATGCACACACACACACACACACACACACACACACACACATATTTCTCAGACAAGATTCTGATTCAGAGGTAACCAGAAATTATTCAGTGAATTCCAAAACAGTATTTTACTTATTTTTTAAAACTAAAAGTGATAGCTGAAGATTGAAAAATTCAAGCCATTTTCTTCTTTATTAGTATTTCCCATTGCACCTTAAATAGGAATGATCCTCACAGAGGAAAACTTCCAGTCCAACACACTCATATCTTCATATGCTGAACTCCTGTACCTGTGGCTTTGAAGGGATAATGGGTATTTACCTAGTAAGGATAAGGGGTTAGATATTCTAAGTAAACTATTTACAGCTTGGGAAGTTGAGAACTTGGGAAGTTGAGAGTGCCAGGCATGCACTCCAAATTGTCTCTCTAGCAGCAGCACTCTCTGTGTCAGTGTTTGTGAGATGTGTCATAGGGACTCGATTACAAATAACAGACAACCAAAGTGTCAGGATGCTTTATTTTAAGAAAATGACAGTATCGTCACAACTGCTCCAACTGCTCACTGGCTCTTAGACAGTTCCAGCTCCTGAGCTGGCAGAAGCAAGGAACCTTGGTTTTAATCTCACCTTTGTATTCTTCAGTATGTATTTTATGTTGTTCATTAATATTTACAATTAACCCCTTTCAAACATTTTAAGGCTTGCAGGAAATGTCTTGCACAGCAGATGCAACTGTGCTCATAATTTTCTCACATTGTTAAAAGTAGCCGGTGGCCTCACTGTATAGATTATTAGAGCCCATACAATCATATTAACCTCTCACCCTCATTTTTCCCACAACTCTACATCTGTGAAATAAACAGTCTAGTAATTGACTGCTCACCTTCTGTCTGCACTTTTATCAAAGTTTATGAAATGAGGTTAAAGAAATCAAGATTGATGTATGAAATATGATAACGGAAGATGGAACTATCCTAACCATTCATTTTCCTGGCAATTAAATGTAATGCAGTTAAAGAAAGAACTTGTATCGAATCCAGGAATTTGTTCCTTGCAGTAACATTAATAACACTTAACAGTAAAATAATAACACTCCCCAGCATCAGTCATTTCTTCTTACATTACTCACAGAGATAAAATGGTAAATAGATATCAGGTCTGAAGGCTATTTTTTTAACTAAATCTGAAAACATTAGCTAGCCATCATTGGGGCCTTTTGGAATAAGGCTGCTCATTCTGCAATCATATTGACTAAAAAGCATAAAACTAAAGTTGACATTTCTCTTATGGCAACAATTATCTGGATTTCTGATCTAGGTGTTCACTGTAGAAAAATCTAAATATTCAGCATATGCTCCCAAATTATGGCTTGTTGGAACATATTTTGATGCAATTTAATATGGTTTTTTTGTAATAATAATAATTTGAAATCTCCTTAGGAAATCCTATGTATTAGGATTTTCCTATGATTTTATTCCAAATAAAACCTGTTAGCTCAAAGCTCAGGTTTGACATGATATACTTTGACGTGATATAATTCTGAATTTATGGCTAGCCTATAAATTTTTAAAAAATAATTTATTGAGAATTTTATACAGGCATATAAGCATATAAGGTGTTTTGATCAAATCCATGCCCACTCCCTCCCTTCCAACTCTCCCATATTTTGACTACAAATTAACAGCTGATGTAGCTCCCAAGCAGAATAAATCCTATAATGTGCAGTGATATCACCTTGTGTATATATTAGCACATGCAAGCTTTGTATTAATGCAAAACTGGCTAAGATTTTACAGGAGAACCCCTTCTTTATTTTGTATTAAAATCTAACTCTGGAAAGCATTATATGATATAATTCATTAGAATTCAGAGAGAGCACACATGACACTTTTTAAAAATTTATAAGACATAATAATAACTACAAATGATAGAAAACAGAAATATTAATAGTGTATACCACTTTGACACTAGAAAAGGTTATCTTGTTTCACTACCAGTGGCTAGAACAGAATATGGAATTTAATGGTGAGTTCCTTAGCTGTTAAAAGAAATTAAGAACAAGTGGAACAAAATAGCATATCTTGAATGCAATGAAGCTATTTTCTTTCATTCCTCTCTCATTGAATATAACAGATTTAGTGTATATTTCCATTGTCATAATTGTCAACACTTGCTTTTTTTTTTTTTTGGTCTTTTTGAAACTGGGTCTCCCTGCAGCCCCAGCTGTCCTGGAACTCACTATGTAGACCAGGCTGACCTTGAACATACAGAGATCAGCCTGCTTCTGCCTCCTGAGTGCTAGAATTAAAGGCATGTGCCATGACACCCCGGCAACACCTGTTTTTCTTTCTTTTTTTTAATCATACATAAATAGGAGTCAAGGGTAAACATTACAGCTCAGTGCAGGGGAAGTGATTTGCCAGAGGCAGCATTGATGTGGCATGATGCAGTATGGATATGGTGATTATTTAGCATCACGTAGTAATAGGATTAAGCCTGAACATTAAATAATCTTCTTAAGACATACTTTCTTTTAAAATGGCATCAACAGGAGCCAATAGTGTAGAGGATTGAAGACGACTCCTTAACCAGACTTGAGAAGCTGATTCTCCATTATTTGTTAAGATCAAATCCATGAGCACGGGATGCCAGATAAGAAGAATAAGATAGAAAAATAAATTGGTTTTGTGGGAGGGAGAAGATGAACATAAGTGAGAGGGAAGAAGGCAAAATGATGAAACTCCTTTGAATATAACAAATAGAATAATCAGATATGAAGGAAAGGATCATGGAAAATGTACAGTTTTTGGAGAGTCAGGAAAAGAAAGTGACATAAGCCTATGTTTTAGGTAAGTTGTTCTAAACTGTCCTTTATAAAATTAACAAGAAGTTGGGAGGCTAGAATAACGTGGCAGCCCAGGTCAAGGCTGGTTAATCATTCTGCATGAGAATCAGCTCCTGATGCAGCAAGAAACAGCAGCTGGGCAAAGAACAAAATTTGATATTTCATCAGATAGCTCTGCTTAGTAATTAACTCATTCTTCTTAGAAATGCCCATGCATTCTTCATTAAATCTTGGAATAGTTGCATTATATTAGTGCCTCACTTTTAGAAATAATAGATGTTATTTTTGAGGCTGTTACATTATTTTTCCAATTGCCAAGGAGAAATAAAATAAATGAAGAATGCTAATTTGCCAGTGTGGACAATTAAGCACAGACTATACATGTCATCTGCAGTTTGTGATAGCAGACGGAGTCATGAGGTTCATTTATAAAATTAACACTTTTTTTCTTGCAGACCATGATACAGTATGTTCTGCATCACTTGATCTTATATATCAGTGAAATCTTATTGTGATATCCCCTATATTTCTCATTGTCTTTATGTATTCTTTTACCATCCTCAAACTTAAAATCTAAAAAAGTAAGACTATCAGCTCTATATTCAAAGGGGAGCTATTTATACTGATTCTTAATGTTAATGCTATTATTATTATTGCTGTTTTTTGACAAAGTTCAGCTAACTTGCATTCAAGCCTACCTTGTTCTAGAAACTGTGAGGCATGTAGACATGTAAGAAGTCTGTTTGCTGACACTGTCTTAGCCACAAATGAAGATATATGAAATATGATTCCCTACTGTGGACAACAGACACAATGAAATTGTGTTAACAAGAGGCCATAGAGATTATCTATTTTTCTCTTTGTAAAAAAAAAGAAATCTGAGGGGCAAGAAATAGTGATTTTGCTCAAAGCCATTTTATGCATTTGAAAAGGAGCTACAGCACCCAAGGCCCTTGATTCAATAATCCGCAGATTAATCTGCTCTTAAGATTCAGGTTAACTCTTGGTTCCTTCACTTTGATTTCTCCTTCCTCCTCTTTGAATTCCTTCGTCTTTGAAATGCATTCCTTCTCTTTATTTATTATATTAAAAAAAGAACCACATGGTATAGAAAAGCATTAAGGAAAAAACCAATCACATAGCTTTAAAACACCAAGGAGCTATCATGCAAAATCAAGCAATACTTAAAAATTATATCTTGATAATTTAAATTTAAATGAATAAGAAAAGTAGAGGTGAATAGCTGGATTGACATTCCCCTCTGCACCTGCATCATTCCTTGAGTGGGCAGAGCTGCAGCTAATTACAAGAACTATATTCTTAGAAGCAATGGGCAGGCACAAGATGCATAGTAATTTCTAGAACATTTCCCTTAGTCACATTGTGTGTGTGTGTGTGTGTGTGTGTGTGTGATGTGTGTGTTTAAATTAAAGTGGAAAGAGCTTGCTTAAATAGTTCAAGACATTCAAAGAATAAAAAAATGTAGCTGGGATGCCTAATTAATATGTGTTTTACAGAGAGGAACGCTTGTAAGTTTGAAAGCACTGGGGAGCTTGATGTTATTTTTTAAATAAATTTTAATTAAATTTTCCTTAATTGAGCATACTGAAATTCCAGTAAAGGATGCCTGTAAAGTACTCCTTGGGGTGTAGAGGATATCCACAGAGGTGTGGAGAAAGATGTGAATTGGACTGAGTATCTCATTAATTCTTATGACACCCTGGGATGAAGCTAGGAAGCATAACGTGGAAGCTAGAGCCACAATTCACTAAAATGACCTTGGAGGGAATATGAAAATCTTTGGTGTCTGAGGACTAAATAAGCTTAAAACAATCCCCTCTGCAACCCACTTCATCTCCTCAAGTTCCACCTTGTGAATTAGAACTCCAACTATGGTGAGCTCCTATACCCTTGTTTATAAAGAAGAGTCAGATTTTCCAATAAAGATGGATTTTTGTTCTTATCAGAGTAAACAATTCAATTTAACATTTAATGTGCAAGGTGTGGCATGTGTTTGTTAGAGGCATGAAAATGAGCAAGTTCGTATCACAACTCCTCATCAGCATGTCAAATGTTTTGTTATAATTCCCCAAATATTCAAGGTCCTGGAAAGTTTTCAGTTCTTTGTCATTTAATACAATTTTCATTAGAACAGTGATATCATGAATCTGTGAGCTTTCACTTAACATCCAGGGATACTAGATGTATAGATGTTAAGGTGAATATAGAAACACAGGAAAAGATTTTGCCTCCGAGGCACTCATGAACTGACTGATAAGAACAAAACAGATAAGGAAAAGTTAAATGAATAGTTAACAGATCACAGAAAACTATGCAGAAGATATTTCCCTGTGATGTTTTGGTCATATAAAGCAAACTTCATGGACAAGATAGGATCAATACATAATGATCAGACTCTGAAGCCAGTCTCAACCTTCATTGTACCCTACATGAGCCCTGAGCCTAATCTTCTTAACATCTATTCTAGGCTTGTCACCCAAGTAACAACCACAAAATCTGACATAATAATTCCACATGTCAAATCAAAATGAAATCTCTGAGACCAGGTTTAGGGTAGGCTGCTGGTAGAAGTGGGATGCTGTCATTCTGCCTACTAAAGTTACAGCAACTTGAATCAGACTTGCAGCATTGTCAACGGAAAGCAAAATGTTTAAGAAATTATCACTCCTTTGCTGTTTCTAATCATTTGAATGCCATGGAAAGAAATGAGTAATAAACTATGATCCAGATATATGCGAGTTTTAGGAAGACATTAACAGCATTCCTTATTTTCTGTGAGAACCTTGCCTACTTACTGACACAAAGATAGTTGCTGAGAAATAAACATTTGTTTAATGGATTAAATAAATGAATACATGTTATTCTTTCTCTATTGTGATGGCTAATTACCTTTCATAATATTAAAGATTTTTGTGAACTATTTAGTATAACCAGCTTTAGGCCAACACACAAAAAGAAATACATGAATATCTGTATTTGTAAAATAAAAAAAATACTGAACAATTTTCCAGAATCTTTTTAATATTTCAAAGCTTTACCTAACATATTCAAAAGCCAAGCCAAACTTTTTTAATGTTTTATTTTTATTTTATCTTTACTTTTACAAGTATGAGTTTATTGTCTGCATATATGTAAGTGCACCTGTGTCATGAAATGCTGAAAGAAGTCAGAATAGGGCATTGGATTCCTCTGGAACTGGAGTTACAGACAGTTGTTAGCTGCCACGTGGGTGCTGGGAATCGAACCTAGGTCCTCTGGAAGAACAGTCAGAGCTCTTAACTGCTGAACTGTCTCTCCAGCCCTATCCAAGCCAGATTTTTTTAAGTGTAATAGATGAAGTCTTCTTTAAAAACATCTCTGTATATAGTAAGCTATCTACACTCAATTAAAAATATATCACAAAATTTTTGTCTATTATTTATATTGCAATTCCATAGATTATAGTAGATTTGTGCTTGTTCTTTTCAATGAATCAAATTATTATGGATATTTTAATTCAATGTGCAATGAAATATATTGCATATTAAAATCTAGTTCTGGGTCTCTTCAAAGCACAATGCTCTTTTCTTCACTAATTCATATGTAATTTATCATTTCTTAGCTCTTACTTTTTCTAATTGATCTATAGGACATGTCTGTGCATTTAGTGAAGCTTCTAAAATTCATCCTAAATTCATAAGTGACCTTTAATATCACACCATGATGCAATCTATAGAGCTATTCTTCTTTCTTGAATTATGTTTTATTAACACAGCATCTTGCCCTAGTGTCTATATACCACCACATGCCAGAAGCATTATATGAATAGTTTTAGACAGATGTATTCTTTTTAAAACTTGAAATGTATATATGTATATACTTTAACTGAAACTACTAATAATCATCACAATAGCTGTGACAATAATGCTTTTCTTTGTACAGCACCATGCCAAGCAAGCATTTTTGGAGGCAATTGACATAATAAATAAAAAACAGAGGATATAGAGTTATAAAAGCAATTTCTATAAGAAAAATAAAATTGTGTTTTTAAAATATAATATACAGTAAAAAACCTGAAGGGCTAAAATATGTTATATGGACACTTGGATAGATATTTCAGACTTGCTCACCTCATCGAATTTTAATGGGAATAATAGTATGCAATTTTGACATGTTTAAAATTTATAAGAAGTATCACAGAGATGTGCTATTCATTGCCTTTTTTATTAGAGGCGATAAGAATGGGCTATAGGTTATGACATTTCCTTTCAATGAAAGTTCTAAAAATCTCTCCTGAATGTGCAGATAACTTTCAATATCATACCACAGTGGTTCTTTGGAAAGAATTATTGTCCCTCCTTTTTGCTGTAATTCTTTTATATAATATACTTGTCAAGGTGTCTAAGGATGGCACGTTATAATATTACATCTATGGATACATCAATGTGGGTATTCTTGATTTAAAAACAGTAAATTACAAACTACGGGACAACTGTCATAATAACAAAAATGTCTTGGTTTTGATTTGTAGTCGTTATTTTCTTTCAGGATGTAAGAGGCAGTCATGGAGTCAGAATCTATATTACTGAGGACTCAGTTTTGGAACCAAATTAAAAATGAATGAACTGGAAATAAAACTATAGAATGTTTTAAACTCTGGGAAGTAATTTTGAATCCTGAAGATGATATTATTGTATTGTCATAAGATATGGGAATAAGTAATCCAAGAAAAAGGAATAAATTTTGTTATAATTTGAAAAGTGAAAGAGCGATATGTAATGACACAAGAGCAAAAGATTCCTGTGAATGTGAACATAAAATTTTTGAATGCTATTATTAAGCAATACAGTGTTCTTTGGAGTGATGCCTTGGACCCATAAATAGGCATGGTGCATTTTTAGCCAAAAAAATTTATAGAGAGAACTTAGAAGCTACCTTGAGTGTGTAAGTTTGGGGTAATACTGTCACTTAGTACAATGCAGATGGCTGGGGAAGACATTGCTGTCAATGTGGTTCAATTAGCATAGCATCACTTTTATCCTGCCCAGGCTGTTAGCCACCTAGAAACAAAAGCTTCTACATGAAAATGAAGCACAGTGTTTTAATTAACAAGAACTGCATTTATAAGGATGCTTCCATGGACCTACTACTGTCCCAATATTTAGACTTTATAATTTGATAGCTGGTAAAATAACAGATACTTATTTTCATCCCTCTTGAGAATTCTAGACTCCACGATACCAATGTATTGGACTAGTTTAATGAGTTACCACCTTCTAACACCAACCTTCTCAGTTGAAAACTGTCTATCAGAACTGATTCACAGATATGACAGAATTCATTGACAAATATTGCTGTTAGCCTTAACTAACATAATTCAATATACATCAACATATTGGACTAGTTTAATGAGTTATCACCTTCTTCAACATCAACCTTCTCAGTTGAAAACTAAATGGCTATCAGAACTGATTCACAGATTATGACAGAATTCATTGACAAATATTACTGTTAGCCTTAACTAACATACTTTCAGTTCCCTGGATACCCCAATAAAGCATATCTACAATACACTATAAAATGAGTCACACTTATCATCTAAACATATTTTCTTTTTCTCACTCTGTACTGGCTTTTTATTGTCAAATTGACACAGAGTTACCTTGTCAATTAGAGTTACCTTGAAGAGAGAACCTTAACTGAAGAACTGAAATATTCAGATTGGTCTGTGGCCATGAATGTGAGAGATTATTTTGACTGATGTTTGATGTGGGAGGGCCCAGCCCACTGTGAGCACCACTGTTCCTAGGTAGGTGGGCCTGATTTATATAAGAAAAGTAGTAGAGCAGTAGGCAGAGAGCAAGCCAGTAAGAAACTTTCTTTTACAGTTTTTGTTCCACGCTCCTGCCCTGACTTCCCTCAGTGATGGAATGTGATCTTAAATGTAAACTGAAATAATCCCTTTCATTTCCCAAGCGGCTTTTGGTCAGAATGTTTTATCACAGAAACAGAAACCAAGTAGAAAACTCTCCTGTTGCTTGAATCTTATTTGTATAAGCAATGAATCAAAATCTGTATTTTACAATACATGGTCAATTTCTACATCTCTTAGATAGACTATAGGAAATCGCTGGATCTGCAAATTTGTTTCTGAAGTATTTTATATTTACTATGTTTAATTAATGTATACTGTTTCTTGTAAGTTATTGCTATTCTTTAGAAAAACTTGTATTGAAATTACATCATATATCAAACCCATGAAGTGTAGTAATATTAATACAATCTATATTAATGTCTTTATCTAATGGTTGCTTCATAAAAATTTTCAATGTTTGGAATATCATAGATTTTTTTACATTTAGCATAACACTACAAATTTCATCAGTTTTGAAGCATGTATCAGCAATTCTTTTTCCTTACTAATAGTTATCCTCATGTTTTTTTCCAAAATATATTTCTCTCTATTTTGCATATTTTTATCTATTTCTTAGCTGATGTATATTAAGGTTGTTAAATAGTCTATTATAAATAATACTGCTGGTAAAAATGAGAAAAAGCTCTTTTGTTGGAACACAGGCTTTAAACTATCTTGGAAATATACCTACAAGTTCAAATGGTGGCTCCTAACTCAGTATTTAGGAAACTGAAAGACTCCAAAACTGTTTTTGCAAAATGACTGCTATTTTACATTCTGACCACAAATAAATGGGAGTTCTAACTTTTTCATATGCTCAGTGACACCTTCTCTGTGATCTTTGCAACTGTTGCCATTCTATAGGCTGTGTAATCATATCTCATGGTGGCTCTAATTCTCATGCTTTTACTGACCAGTGGAGATGAATATGTTTCCCTATATTTGGAAGCAATTTGTTTATGTTTGGAATCAATGTTTATTACCTACACTTTGGTTGTATTGTTTGCTTTTTATTGTTGCATTGTAATTTATATATTATAGATTTCTTCTTGTCAGATATATGATTTATTAAGGTTTTCTCTTCTTCTTTAGATTTTGTTTCCTCTTACTTGATATTGTCCTTTGATGCAGAAAAAAATTTTAAATCTTACTTAATTTTTGTTTGGTTGTTTTTGTTCTTGGTGTAGCCAGTAAAAGTCACTGTTAAACTCCATTAGAGAAACCTTCACTATTATGCTTTCTTTTAGAAATTTAATGGTTTTGGTGCTCTTGTATGACACTATTCTTGGAGAGATATGAAAAATGTCCATTAATTCCAGATAAGGAAAACAACAACAAATGAAAATATGGATACGACCAAGGTCCAACATGATGAAAAATGAGGTTTGTTGGGGTTACTTACAACATTATGGATAAGCAGTTATTTACAATAGCAGAATGGATCAAGATAGCTATATCACCAAAAGCCCACCCCAGAATGGGTGATAGCTCATGAAAGCAGGAAACCTAGAGGGCACTGTAAACTTGCAGGCAGCTCAACTAATTGGAGGGTATCTTTTCCAACCTCAGGTTGTCTAAGAATCTTCAGCTACTTCAAATGGTCTCTACTTCTTCAAGGCATCTCAACAGTTCTGAGTCTCTTCTAGTAGCTAAGCTTGTCTGAGAGTTTCTCTTTAGAAGTTCTTAGGGCTTATAAATGCTTGGGGAGAGGGAGGCCTAGGAAATCTGGTCAGTTTCAGGGACTTTTTGAAACTAATGAGCTGTTCACTTCTGTAGGATGGAAATCTTCACTTCCCTTCAGAACATGCTGGATCTAATGAGTTTCACTTCAATATGGAAATTTTTATCTTGACAGGAATTGCTACACAACAGGTGCTTAACATTAAATCTATAATACATGTTGAGTTAATTTCTGTTTACTTGTGAATTATGAGATCAGTTTCATCATTTGGTCTATATATATCAAATTGTTGCATGACCAATTGTGGAAAGACTATTTTCTCCAGGTGAATCAACTGACTATAAATATTAATATTAATGTCTTTATTCTTAATTCTATTATATATAATACATAAATATGTGTATACATACGTGTGTGTCTATCACTACATCAATGTCACACAGTTTTGGATTCATTAAATTTATATTAAATTTGGAAATTGAAAATTATATATTTTCCAGCACTGTTCTTACTTTCTGGATTGTTTTAGCTATTCTTAGTCTATATAGTCCCTTACTGATTTATGAATCAGCTTGTCAATATCTGCAAAAAAAAGTCAGCTGAAATTTTTATGGGTAATTTAATCAATTTGTACATGCACTTGAAGAATATCACGTTTTTGAAAATGTGACATCTTCAGAGTCATTTATGTGAGTCTTATTTCCATTTACCTCTTTAATTTATTTCAATATTGTTTTCTTGTTTCAAATGCTACATTTACTATAAATATTGTATTCATTTTTGTTACTATAAATATTACTTTCTTTTCTTAATTTCATTTTGGATTATTCACCATAGCTTGTAGAACTACAGCTCATATCTTGTATTCTATTACATTTCAGAATTTTATTTATGAATTGTAATATTTTAGTGGTTTCTTCAGTTTTTCTATTTATAAAGTCATATTATCCAGGAATAGAAATATTATTACTTCTTTATTCTGCCTCTATTTTGGATAACATTTTGATTTTACTGCTTAATTGTTATGTCTGGAACTTCAAATACACATTGGAATAGAAATGACTACAGGGGACATTCTTGTTCTTGATCTTGGGAGGAAATGTTCCCTTTAATCTTACTAAAAATGTTATCTGTGGGTTTAATTAAGATGAATATATTTCTTGGGAATTTGAATAATGAAAACATTATGAGTATTTCATTTTCTTCCATTATTTTGCACTGGTTTGACTGATCTTCATTTGTTGAGCCACAGGATTGTTAGTATTTTCATGAATTCTTTTGTGTGTACAGTTTTGTGATACTGGCCTCTAATTTTCATTTAAGTCTTTTGTTTCAGTATCACATATAATTCAATAGACAGTGATTGGTTAGATTTCACTTAAGTCCTTACTCATAGCTAATTCCTTGGTTGAGTATAAAAGTAATGAATTCTATGCCAAGGTTCAATATTCTCTTGTAAAATCATCTTGCAGTTCTTTCTATGGTTTGGGTAACTGCTGGAGTTCAGAAATACTTTTTGTTCCAGTGGGAAAACATATGTGCAAAGGTCCTTTATTTCTCACATTGGAAGTCAACTTCTACATAGCCCTATACTTACAGCTCACACTCTCACAGGACCTGAATAGAAATAGTCCAACCCATTCTATCTCTTCTATTTGCTAAGGTGTTACCTCTAATTTATTTTAGATCTAAAATTCAAATCACCTCACACTAAAATTGCACAGAAACTCAAAGTAAGAAGTAGGAATCAGACTTCCATGGATCATCATATATCTTGCTCATGAAATACCTTTTGTTAAGTGCTACATTTCAGATTCACATTTCCTCATCCCTGAATTTTATCCCTATTATCACTTCATTCAAATATTTACATGTGTATGGTGAAAATATGGTATTTTTCATGAGAACACCTAGTTGTTTAGGATTAAAGATTTTTTTTTTTGATTTTGAAAAAGTTCTTCAAATATTTTTGTTCTTTTTTGCTATCTTCTCCATCTCTCTTCTCTGGGACATTGGTGACATAAATATTATGTCTTTGAATATATTTAAATATGATCCTCGGATACTTAATTTTTAGTCCATCTACTGGTAATTTTTTTTTTTTTTTTTTTTTTTTTTTTTTTTTTTTTTTTTTTTTATTTTTTTTGGCCTTTTTGAGACAGGGTCCCCCTGTAGCCCCAGCTGTCCTGGAACTCACTATGTAGACCAGGCTGGCCTTGAACTCACAAAGATCCGCCTGTCTCTGCCTCCCAAGTGCTGGGATTAAGGGTGTGTGCCACCACACCCAGCTCTACTAATGATTTTTAATTTTTATTTCAATTGTTTGCAGCTTTGAGTTCTTAAGTCACGGCTATTTTAGTTCTTCATGTCTATCGCTTATATTCTCTTCAGTTTTTGACTTACTTCAAGTGTTCATAATGCTTATTGAAACATTCTTTTATGGTGAGTGACTTAAAATTTCAGTCATATTATTTGATCACGATGTCATTTCAATTTATATTTCTTTTAAGTTCAATTTGAAATTGCCTCAGTTTTGATATAATGATTGATATCCATTGAAATCTGGTATTTTTATCTATTCGTGCTACCACATCAAAATTGGTTTAGAATGCTAACAAATCCCAAGAAGTCCTTCAGTAAGCCCCTGACAGATTTGGTGTCTGACAAGAAATTTTCTTAGGTGGTATCTTCCAACAGTGTCTCTATTGGCAACAGAGGCTTGCCAGCTTTTATAAAAACACTGATAATCCCTTTGATGAGACAGAGCTTTATGACCCAATCACTTCTAGACGGGCCCACCGTCTAATAATACCTCCGTATTGACAATTAGCTTGCACCATATGGACTTGGAGAGGAAACAAGTATATAGAACATAACCCCAGTACAGTTTGAGCATTATGTTTTAGTACCCGGAATTCATTTAAGTTTTGTGTTTATTGCTGTCATTGTTCTTGTAGGTAAGAAGAAATGGTACTGCTTATATCTATTTATTATAGAATCAGAGCCTCTCCACTTGTCCACCTCTGCCTGGCACCTAGGGTCTGGGTCCTTCCTGTTGTTTCTTGTGGGAGTAGGAATATGTACTCCCTGAGAAATGTCTGCTGAGAACCCGCCTGCTGAGGAGAGAGCACTCTATTACTGCTCTCTTCTGGACTCCATTGACACTAGGGTAGAAGGATTTGTGCTCTAGGCTAGAATAAAAGTTCTAGCTCCTTATTCAGCCATCTCCAGTACTATCTGCATGGCCAAATTCACTCTCCTTGTTATATGCATGGCCAAATTCACTCTCCTTGTTATATGCTAGCAGCACCAGAAATCCGGACTCATCTCTTTCACCTGCTGGCTACTGTTATAATGCTTTCTGTGGTCCTATATTGGAACAGAGTTATTAGTTTGAAATTTTTCTGTCTTAATAAATTACGTCTTTACAATGATTTTGTTTGGCTTTTCTAGGAGATTTTAATCTGGTTTTGTCAATATTTCTAACTTTCCAGCTTCTCCGGTATCTGATCTGGGATATAGGACCATAACCATAAAGCAAGGAAACATGCCACCCCTGACTCTCCTGACTCCTTCCATTCTGATATCCTTAGCAGGTCTGCTTTATCCTTGCAGATGATGCTCCCTTTTGTTTTATATATAATGTCTTGGATTTGCATTCATTATTAGTGGGAAGCATAGACAAAACATAACTACTCTATCTTTGCAGAAAGGGAACTTATCCAAGATCTAGCTATCTACATTTTGCAGTCATTTCACATAGTAACTGCTTGGCAATAACTTGGTAAATCAACATTGTGTGGATGCCAGTAACAGGGAGCTTAAGTCAATCCTATTGGGAATTATGGGTTCAGTTTCACTCAGTTGTGCTTTAGGATGATATTGTCGATATTTGGGTTTTCAAAAGAACAATATTCTAGATTAAGGGAAATATCCTCTGAATTGAAAAATCTTTTTATAGTTTCTGTCATAATATTTTATTCAGATACGATATTTAATTTGAAAAAGAAGAAACACCCTCACTGTGATATTGTTGCTCCCTCATTTGCATTTGAAAATCCCTCAAACTCTTCACTCCTTAAACATATTATTCTTTGTTGTGCTGATTTACAACTTCTAAATAATTTAGAGAATGTAATTTATAATTAAGAACATTCTTATTCACATATGCAAATTCTAATGACTACTTGTTATGATCTTGCTATTTTAAATAACATTTGTACTGCTGGGCTGAAATTTCTTAAAGTTCACACTAATTTTAATAGCTCAATGTTCCTTTTATAATTGCTGAAATCACTCATTTTATTTTCCATTCCATGAATATTGGTTATTTTCTTGACTGTTATGGGGCTTAAAAAATATAATATATGTACCACATCAGTTTGGATGCAATGTTCAATTGATGTTTTGAATCTCTGTAGTCCTGAGGACTAGAAATAGAGTTTATTTAATGGAATTCTTCTGTGGAAATGCTGTGACAGGCAAGACCTTGATTACAGCATTATTCCATCCCTCAGCTCCTTAACTAGTTTTAGACTAATTTGAACATTTCAGATGCTATTCTTAGCATCTCCCTTGAATAAATCAATTAAACCAAGTTCAGTTTAGGTAATCTTCTTTCAAAACAAAATGCCAGTGGTTATATACTATAATTAAACAAACATAATATACATTGGGGTTGTTTCAAGACCAAGAAAAAAATATTGGAGAAGAATATCACTGTAAAGCATCGTTTTTAATATAGTAAAATCTGAGACTGCACCAGAGCCATTTCACTCCTGGCAAATAGAGAGATTCTCAACTACGGACCGATGGTTTTCAGTTGGTAATCACGTGTAGCTGCATTTGCAACAAACTTAGCTCACTTTGTGGAGATGCTGATAGTGGGAGGATATGCATGTGTGGAAGACAGGCAATACATGGGAAATCTAAGTACCTTTTCTTCCATTTTTGATGTGAGTCTAATACTGATCTAAAATGTAAGAGTTTAATTTGAGAATATAAAAATCAAAGCAAAAGGGCTGGAAAGATGGCTCAGTGCATAGAGTGTTTGCTTTCCAATCCTAAGGACTTGAATTTGTATCCCCCAGTGCCCTGTTAAAAGCTAGGTGGCTCAGTGGTTAAAAGCATTAGCTGCTCTTCCAGAGAACCCAGGTTTGATTCCCAGAACAAATATGGCAGCTAACAGCCTTCTGTAACTCCGGTTCCAGAGGATCAGACGCCCTCTTCCATCATGGGCATTGAGTGACATGGGTGCACTTAAACACCTGTAGGCAAACACTCATACACATAAAATAAAAATAAATTATTTTCTTTTTTAAAAAAAACAAAGCTAGGCACTTCTAATTCCAGTTCTAGGAAATGGGCATGTGGAAATAGATGAATCTTTCCAGCTTGATGGATAACCAGTCTAGCCTATCACTGAGTCCCAGTTGCAGTGAGAGACCCTATCTCAAAATAGTAAGATGGAGGGTGCTGGAGAAATGGTTCAGTGGTTAAGAACACTGGCTGTTCTGGCAGAAGACCTGGGTTCAAATCCCAGCACCCACATGGCCACTAACAACTGTCTGTAACTCCAGCCTCTTCTGTCCTCCACAGGCATTGCATGACACGGGTGCACTCACCTACATGTAGGCAATATGGCCTCTACATGTAAATGCATGGAGAGAGACAGACACAGTTACACATGACACATACATGCACACAAAAAATTTAAAGCAAAGGAAACTAGAAACAGAAATACTGAAACGGGGAGAAAGAGGGTCCCCTAGAGGGTTCTTAGTCTCATTCATAAAAGAATTTAAGAATGGACCCAAGCAGAAGCTTTTATAATTTTATTAGAATCATAAAGAAAAATCCTCAAGGCAGGTGAGCTGGTAATTTTGGCAGCTGCCTTGTGGAGGTGAATAGTGGGAAGAAGGAAAGAAAGCCATGGAGCCATGCAGGTTTAGAGCCTACATGGAGGTCAGACACATGGCTGACTCACAGCCACATGGCTGGGAGAAGGACACTTTAGAGAAAAAGTGAAGAAATACAAGATGCTAGGGACAGCCCAAAGCCTTAATGAAAGCATGTTTAGTAAGAAAGGCATGAAGAAAAAATTGAGAGATTACACTTTTCCGAAGAGTTCAGGAAAGCAGACTTATGGAGACCTACATGGCTGTAGCTGGTCTGGAAGTTCTGCCGGGATCTGAGCTACTTCCAGGCAGAAATATTTGTTACTTTATTAACACACCAGGTATTCCACCCATCTATTTAGCATAACTTAAGGTGACCCTGCCTTCCTGGGAGTGGTTCTATCACCAGGTAATTGACCAGTGAGACTGGAAAGGTAGGTCGTCCAACAGATAGACTACAAAATTATATAGTTTGGACCAGTTCAGCTTATGGGGCTTATTGATACTCTAATAATACCAACCCAAAAATCTGAGAACAGTTGCATAATAGTAATTTGTTATATTTTAAACTTTTAACAAATATCAGAAGGGTTATTTATATGTAATACATTTATATTTCAAAGTAGTCTTATAAATCTTATTATTTCAAATTATTAAAAATAAATTGACTCAGTTGGGGTTGGGGATTTAGCTCAATAGTAGAGTGCTTGCCTAGCAAGCCCAAGGCCCTGGGATCAGTCCTCAGCTCTGAAAAAAATATATATAATTGACTCAGTAAAGTTAAAACAATGCTCACAAATGTTCCGTATGAGTCCTTATTTTCAAGTATAGGTCTTTCAAACCTAGAACAGATGTTCTCTTCAGTTTTAAACTTAGCGGTTATTTCTTTAAGTTCAAAAACCTTAACAGTTAGTAACCACATTTCTTTTTTCATATTCTTGGTCATTATCTTCTGCAAATGTTCTTGGAGATCTAATCCTTCTCATTACTGAAAAGTCTACTAAAATTCTTCAGTATAAGATGCCATCCAGTATTAATACAAAGTTCTAAATGTTTTCTCCAAAACACTTGCCATTTAAATTATGTATATTTTCTTTGTGGAATACAGCTAGATTTTATAAGCATTAACATGTTGTATCTAATCCTTAAAATATTTTAAGGTTACCTCTTCAGAGGGGGTATGTTAGAGTAACCAAAAGCCCCATAAAAAAATAAATAAATGAAAGAAGAAAAAAAAAGAAAAGAAAATAGTGATGGGGAGATATGGGAGGTGTTGGAGGGTAGGGAATGGGCATGGATTTGACCAAAACACCTTGTATACATATATGAAATTCTCAGTAAACTTTTTGTAAATGTTAAAAAAAAAATATGTGACACAGAGTCACTCAAATACAATTGTTTTCTGTTTGCTGACAAGCCTCATCATCACACTTTTTACCACACTGTGAAACATGGTAGAAAGAGAAGAAAGTGTTATAGTACAAAGTGTATTATCTGTGGATATTTTTTGTGACAAGCAAGCATTTAGCAATTTCTAATGTCATTTAATTCAGTCTATGAACTGTAATATTTAATAATCAATCATATTGTTGGTGAAAATAATAAAACTATTCCAGAACTCAAAGACCACAGCAAAATTTTAAAATATTTTTATTGATTTGAAAATTTCATATATTTTGATCGTATTCACAGGCCCTCCTCCCTCTCCTTTCCCCACCTATCATTTCCCAGAATTTCTGGCCTCTGTTTATTATTTGTATTTTTTTAGGGGCTATCAAATCTAATTTGTGTTTTTCAAGTGCTCTTAAACCTATCAGGCATCACGCCTAAGGAAAACTGACTCTTCCTTTCCCTACATCTATCAAATGCCAATAGATCCTCATCTGGAAAGAGGCTTCCTGCTTACCTCAGTCATCTATATAAGGCACCTCTCTGACTTGGGTTTGCACAAATCTTATATATGCTGTCAAAAGTGGTGTGGGTTCATATGCACAAATACCCAGTGGTGTCTTACACTTTTCCACACCATTTTCCACAATGATTTCTAAGCCTTAGGCGGAGAGGGTATGATATAGACGTCCAAGTTAGAGCTGAGCACCCACAGTTACTTATTCTCTCCATGTTGCCCAACTGTTGGTCTTTGTCTTAATCTCTATCTGTGGCAAGAAGAAACTTCTCTGGTAAGAGCTGAGAGATGCTCTAATCTATGGCTATAACAGTAAGTTATTAGGATTCAGTTTAATATTATGTAGATTCAGCAGAATGATAGTATGTTCTCTCCTCTGGCTGGTGGCCTCTCTAGCCACAGGTTCTTGGTCCTGAAAAAAAGTATCAACTATAGCACCTATCTTTTCAAATGGACCTTAAACCCAATTATAAAGTTTTAGGTCACCCCCTTAACATTTGTATAACTGCTACATCAGTAGGGCCTTTTTGTCAAGCCTGTTGTTATTGTAGCTCACAGGGTTCACAGATGGATAAGGTTGGTAATTACTTTTCTCTGCAGTAATAAGGATAGCTCCAGCAGAAATGAAGCTTCAAGGTTAGTACCAGATTGATTCCACCTTATTTGCTCTGTGATTCAGGTATGAAATATCCCAGCAATAGTCTTACAATCCACTTCAGGTGAGAAACCAAGTGCAATGGCAATAGCCAGTATTACTTAAAGGTCTATGGGATCTCTCTTGTCAACAATTCAACACTGGGATTTGCATTTGATATCAAGTATTGTCTATCAAAGACCATGGTAATTTTAAGGGGGTTTGTTATTTTACAGCTAATGTGAAATAAATGATTTTGATGATGGACAATAAAGAATAAGATAAAGAAGATGATGTAAATCAAGGTTTGTCTGGGCTCAGAGCTATCATTGTAAAATATTGTTTTGTACCTTTTCCTCAGGAAATTTTTCTGTCATGAATCCTGACTTCTGGAACATAAAAAGTAGTACATATTATAAAACATTGGAACATCGGGGAGGTCCTTATAAAGAAGCAGAAGTTAGCCATAGCACTTCTGAAACAGGAAGAGACTCTTTTACTTACATCTACAAAAGCCATTCAGACAGCTGCAGATGGAAAGCTGTCTTTCAGTATTTACCTAAAGAATGGATGGGCACTCAACATGGGCTGTGTGGTATGCTCCCTAACATGTTTACTGATGATAGGAAGACTTTGACTGGGAAGTATGTGAGGACTCTTACAGCCAGTTTCCCCTTTCCTCAGGCTCTCGACTGCATCCCTCTTTCAGTTTGTGACTTCCTCTGGAAAATCCCCCCTCACCCTCTCATTCCAGTAAATCTATGAGTAATCATGCTTTCCCTTAATGAACTTCCAATCTCTTCCCAAGACAACATATTTTTGAAAATTTTGTTTTTTATTTTATTTCATTTTATTTTATTTTTTATTTTATATTTTATTTATTTTATTTTATTTATTTATTTTATTTTATTGCATGTTTCCTGCATGTAGGTTAGTGCACCCATGTTGTGCAATGCCTGCAGAGGACACAAGAGGCTGTTAGATCCCCTGGAACTGGAGTTACGGACAGTTGTTAGCTGCCATGTGGGTGCTGGGATTCAAACCCGGGTCTTCTGCCAGAACAGCCAGTGTTCTTAACAGCTGAGCCATCTCTCCATCCCTGACAACATGTTTTAAGTGAGCTAACTGCAGAGATTTATTTTGATACCCAAAAGCTTATTGTGACAGTCTAAAATGTGGGGTATTCCTTATCTTTCACCTGCAGTTAAACAACTTTTATTGTCCTAAACTCAATAGAGATGCTGCTGTCTAATTAAGAAAAGGCAATTAAGCAAGATATACGACAAAAGACAAAGAACATTTTTTTAGGGGCTGGAGAGGTAGCTCATAGGGTAAGAGCACTGGCTGCTCTTGCAGAGTACCCGAGTTTAGTTCCCAGCACCAACATGGCAGCGAACAAGCATCCTTAACTCCAGTTCCAGGGGATCCAACTCCCTCTTCTGACATCTTTGGGCACTGCATGATGGGTGCACTTATATAGGCAGGCAATACACTCATACACATAAAATATAAAAATATCAAATAAAGTAGTTTTTAAAAAGAATATTCTTTTATTAGAATCTAGGATGTGCCCTGTCCCTACCTTTTTCACAATGAAAGATGTAACAAGATCCTCACCTGAGAGTATGTAACTGAATTTTCTCTAAATGCTGCCAAACCCTATATTTTTGCAAAGATTTTTACTTTTGACTCTCTTTCATCAGGTCCCCATTTTAAAAAAGAAAAACTTTCCCACTCCTTGACTGTCTATATGGCATTACAGTTTATTATACTAACTTCTATTTCAAAATACATCTGTTTGGTACTTTGTTCTTCAAAAGTAAAGGACAACGACTTCACGTTGGTTGTCAGATCCCACTAATTCCTTAGCAGACTTTAGCTATAAGTAGAAAACAAGATGCATTTTCCTTTTAATGTTCTCTTAAAACAATAGAAATTCTTTTCAAGTAATTTTGGAGAAAACCTTGACCATAACCATTGAGTCACCATTATCTGTTTTCATCCCTGAGATTGTATTCAGAGTATTGCTAAAATTAATGCCCGAGTTAATTTTAAATAACAGTCAACTTTCAGAATTGGAAACAAGAGGAAATACATTCAAAATGTATTTTTTTCTTTCTGCATGAATATAATGTTCACTCTGTTTGCAGTTGACCTGAAATAACTATAGTATTTTAGAAGAACAATCTAGTTAGAGTTTTAGCAATCTAGCTAGAAAAATCTAGTAGAGTATTATTTGGATTTGAATACAGTTGAGACAGTAGCTTTTTAGAAGTAGCATCATAATGAAAATCTGAGAGTTTTAATGCATCCTTCATATCCATGGTTAGGAAGAAACCTGGAATCATACAGAATGTGGTTATTTCCTATATGCAAGCCTAATTTAATATGTCAGCATAATGTCTCATAAGTTGCAGATTCCTTATAAGGAAGAACCAATGGTTCTGTTACCCTTAATGAATGAATGATTTCATAATGCTGGATTTTTAGGAAACATTAACATGCCTTCATGCAAATTAAAATACTGTCACTCTATTAATGGAAAAAAACAATATTCTATAGTGCTCTGAACTATATTCATAAATAATGAGTACAAACCCTGTGTCACCAATTTTTTCTGGACAACATGTAATAATATTTTAATGCATTAGACATTTTTATGGGCTATGGTTGAAGCTGACCTCGAGGAAGGCAAGTCTCAATCTGAACAGCTTTAGATATCTTCTTACTCTGGATTTCTGACTTTCCTTTCCCAAGAAAGGTTATTTACTGTTTACTTTTGAGTTACAAATCCTTTGAAACATTCCTTGACAAATTTATATATCATGAATATTTTTCTCCTGAGCAGGACTAATTTCTTTGAAACATAACCATCAGGAAACACTCCCTTATTTTTTAGGGACTAGGATCTTGACTCAAGTGAATATCTTCAGCCAAATTTTAAATTGCCTTTAATCAAAAGGAATCAGAAAATTTATTTTTTTCCTTTTAGTATAGCCAAAAATAAAAATTTCAACAGTGAGTGATGGTCTGTAATGCCTGGCCTTTGCTCTAGCTCTGAAAAATACACTCTACCTTTTACATGACTGACCAAGGAGTGAGTTTTAGACTCTCAAATATAACAGCGTGAATAAATTATTACTTGTCAATATTCTGGCACTATTTTTGCCATGATATTTCTAAATAACTTTTTATTTTACTAAAACTCCGTGAAATTAATTTGACATAAGGTGGAACACTTAAATGTGAAATTCAACTTACAAAATTAATATAAGAAAACATGCAGCCCCACAGCTTCCTGGAGCCAGCAGCTTGCCTGGGTAAATTTGGCTGCTTAGCCCACTGTGCCTTGACTCCCTCAGACTCATTCACCATCCCAGCTCCCCTACCCCATCTTTCCTCCTAGCAGGGGTACTGGCACATTTCCTGTCTTAGCACTCCAGACATCTGGACTGACGTCTTGGCCCAAACTCTCCACTGTTTCCTGATCCTTTGCATCCAGACCAAACCAATTCCTCCCTCAAGTCCCCGCCTCCCTTTGCATCTCTGGGCACCCAAGCTACACAGCATCCTGGAGCCAGCAGCTTGCCTGGGTTAGTTTGGCTGTGCCCACTGTAGCCTTGACTCCCTCAGCCTCATTCACGCTTCCACCTCCCTACCTCATCTCTCCTCCTAACAGGGGCACTGGTCCATCTCTTGTCTTAAACCCCAGACCCGTGGACTGACCTCTTAGACCTGAATCCCACTGCTTCGTGTTCATCTGCATCCAGACCAACCCAATTCCTCCCTGTAGTCCCCAGGAACCCTCAGGCTTCTTCTCATCCCTACCTCCCTTTGCATTCCTGGGGCCCAGCATCTTTCCTGGACCCTGCTCCCAGGCCAGGCAGCCCTCAAATTCCTGAGCCCAACGTCTTTCCTGGAGGGATCCAGACTTTAGGAGAAAGCCTGAGAGGATTTGTTCCTCATCAGACTAGGGGCTCTGTGGGAACTCCTGAGCAGCAAGACACAAGTAATTTGGCAGCTCAAATATAAAACCAAAAGAGAGAACCTGAAGCTTAGACCAACCAGCTTTTCATGTCCAACAAGTAAACCACAAAAGCACATAAAGTTTACAAAAAGAAGCAGACCTAAACTCAAAAAGGGAGCTTGAGTCTCACACAAGAACCAGAATCTACAAAAGAAATCCATGCCAAAGTCACAGAGAAAAAATAATAACATGAAAAATCAAAATAATATGTCCCCACCAAGCACCATCAGTCCTCTAGACAAGTACAGTGAGAACCCCCTAGGGATAACACAGGACATGGAACACAAAAGAACAATTATAAGCATGATTTTAAAATTCAGTGAACTTTGAAGAATGCTCAGGCTGAAATGAAGAAGGAAGTGAAACAATCAGTAAGATTGGAGAAAGCTTCACAAAAAGGATGAATGAAAAGGAAAACAGAATATCAAGATAAAGTGAACAAATTAGACCACTCAAGCAAAGATCATGAAAAATTTAAGAAAACACAAGAATGGAATATGCAGGAATTGTGTGACACCATAAAAAGACCAAACTTACAAATTATAGGCATACAGGAAGGAGAAGACTCTCAGGATAATGATATGGACCAGATCTTCAACAGGATAGTGGAAATTTCCCAGAATTAAAGATAGTCATGCCCATACAAATACAAGAAGCATACAGAGCACCAAATATACAGGACCAGATAAGAAGCTTTCCACGGCACATCCTAGTAAAAACACTAAACGTACAGACCAAAGAGACAATACTGAAAGCTGCAAAAGAAAAATAAAAGTCGCATATAAAGGAAAACCCATCAGGATTACAGCTGACTTTTCAGTGCAAAAGCCATCATTATGAAAGCCAGAAGAGCCTGGACTAAAGTATTCCCAGTTCTAAATGTCCACAAATGCCAACCCAGATTACTTTATCCAGCCAAAATGTTTATTATAGTAGAAGGGGAAAGAAAAATCTTCCATGACATAAATAGGCTAAAAGAATTCATGTCCACAAAACCAGCCCTTTAGAGTGTTCTTGAAGCAATACAAAGAGCTGAAGAAAGGAATGGCTATCCCGGGTTATAGAAAGAAACTCAATAAAGGTATAACTGTGGAAATGCACAGCTATACCAAGAATGTGAACAGAAGTAAAAATGACAGGTATCAATACACATATTTCATTAATAACTTTAAATGTCAATTGACTGAACTCCTCAGTCAAAAGACACAGACTAGTTGAATAACATATTATTTGAATGGATTAAGAAATAAAACCCATCATTTTGTTGTCTGCAAGAAACTCATCTCACTTTCAAGGACAGGCACTACCTGTCCTTGAGGTGAAAGGATGGAAAAAAATATAGCAAGCAAATGCTACTAAGAAAAAAGCAGGCGTTGCAATTTTAATATCTGAAAAAATAGACTTTAAACTAAAACTAATCAGAAGAGATAAAGAGGGCCACTCCATTCTGATCAAAGGAAAAATTAACCAAGAAGATATTACAACCATGAACATATATTCACCAAACTCTGGCATACCCACCTTCATAAAATCAGTACTACAGGACTTTAAGATGCAGATTAATCACAACTCATTAATAGTGGGGGACTTCCATACCCCATTTTCTTCATTAGATAGGTCAATGGTATAGAGATTTAACAGAGAGACATCTGAATTGAAGAATACCATACATCAAATGGGCCTAACAGACATCTACCAAATAGTCCACCCAAGCTCCAAAGAATATATTTTCTATTCAGTGCCCCATAGAACCTTCTCCAAAATCAACTATATACTGGAGCACAAAGTAAACCTAAACAAATACAAAAAGATTTAAATAATTCCATGTAATCTATCAGACCACAATGCAATAAAGCTTAAAATCAACACCAGAAGAAACCCTAGTAACCACATGAACCCATGGAGATTAAACAACACACTCCACCTCCAAATCAACAAAATCAGAGATGAAAGGGGAAACATCTCAACGGACACCAAAAAGATCCAGAATCTTATAAGGGAATACTTTTAAAAAAAACTATGTGGAACTAGATTTGAAAACTTAAAAGAAATGGACAGGTATGTAAAAGCATGGGAGCTACCAAAACTAAACCAGGAAGAGATCAACTCCATAAACAGACCCATAACACATAAGGAAATTGAAACAGCAATACAAAACCTCCCAACTGAAAAAAGCCCAGGACCAGATGGATTTACAGCAGAATTCTACCAGACATTTAAAGAAGATCTGTATCCAATACTACTTAATTTATTAAAAAAGATAGAAATGGAGGAAGAACTTCCAAATTCCCTCTATGAAGTCAGCATCATTCTTATACCAAACCCACATAAAGACACAACTAAAAAGGAAAACTATAGACCCATATCCTTAATGAACACACATGCAAAAATTCTCAACAATATACCTCCATACCACATACAAACACACATCAAAAAGATCATCCACCATGATGAAGTCAATTTAATTCCAGAGATGCAGGGATGGTTCAATATACATATGTCAATAAACATCATAAATCATATAAATGGGCTCAAAGACAAGAACCACATGATCATGTCAACAGATGCAGAGAAGGCTTTTGACAAAATTCAACATACATTTATGTTCAAAGTTCTAAAGGGAATTGGACTGGAGGGAACATGTCTTAAAACAATTAAAGCCATATACAACAAACCCATAGCCAACATCATTTTACATGGAGAAAAACTAGAAGCATTCCCATTAAAATCAGGAACCAGGCAACACTGTCCACTATCTCCACTCCTTTTAAACATAGTACTTGAAAATCTTGCAAGAACAATAAGACAAGAGAAGGAAATTAAAGGAGTAATAATTGGAAGAGATCAAATTATCTCTTTTTGCAGATGATTTGATATTATACCAAAGAGATGCCAAAAATTCCATCAAAACACTCCTAGAAATTATTAACACGTTCAGTAAAGTGACAGGTTAGAAAATTAATCTACAAAAGTCTGTAGCCTTTCTATATACCAATAACAAGCAATAAGAGAACAAGTACATTGAAACACTCCCCTTCACAACAGCTGCAAAAAAAAATCTGGGAATACACCTGACCAAAGACATTAAAGACCTCTACAATGGAATTTGAAATCTTTAAAGAAAGAGATTGATGAATATATCAGAAATTGGAAGGACATCCCATGCACATAGATTGGAAGAATTAGAATTGTGAAAATGACTCTTATCAAAAGCCATTTATAGATTCAATGCAATGCCAATCAAAATCACAATGGCATTCTTTAGAGAGCTGGAAAAAAACCATCTTAAGATTCATATGGAGGCACAAAAGACCTCTAATAGTCAAAGCAACCCTAAGCACTAAGAGCAATGCTGGGGGATTACTCTACCAAACTTTAAATTGTATTAAATTGTATTACACAGCTATAGTCATAAAAACAACATGGTAATGGCACAAAAATAGACGTGTATATCAAAGGAACAAAACTGAAGACCCAAATATAAGTACATGCAATTTCAGCCACCTGATATTTGACAAAGGGGCCAAGAACATTCACTGGAGGAAAGACAGCATATTCAGCAAATGGTGCTGGAAAAACTGAATCTCCACCAGTAGAAGAATGAAACTAAACCCCTATCTTTCACCTGGCACAAAAGTCAACTCCAAATGGATCAAAGACCTCAATGCAAAGCCTGAAACTCTGTAACTGACAGAAGAAAACATTGGCAATAACTTACAAGGTATAGGTGTAGGAAAGGATTTTATAAACCAGACATCATTTGCTCAGGAAACAAGGTGAAGAATCAACTGATAGGACCTCATTAAACTACAAGCTTCTGTACCTCAAAAGAAGCAACCAAGGAAATGAAGAGAAAACCCACAGAATGGGAGAAAATTTTCACCAGTGACACATCTGACAGAGGTTTAACTTCCAGAATACATAACAAACTCAAAAAAAAAGAATCAAGAAAGAAGTAAGACAATTAAAAATGGACTAAGGAACTGAACAGAGAGTTCTCAAAAGAAGAAATAAAGACAGTTAAGAAGCATCTTAAAAGGTGTTCAACATCACTAGTAATTAGGCAAATGAAAATTAAACCCACTTTAAATTTTATCTTATCCCAGTCATGCTGGCTAAGATCAAGAGAATAAGTAATACCAAATGTTGGAAAGGATGTGGGGAAAGGAGAATCCTCATCCAGTACAGGTGGGACTGCAAACTTGTTCAACCTCTGTGGAAAGTAGTGTGGAGGACTCTTAAAAAACTACAAATGAACCTACTATTTGACCTAGTTATACTACTCCTTGGCATATACCCAAAAAACTCATCATATTGCAGATACAGTTGTACATCCATGTTTGTTGCTGCTCTTTTCACAATAGCTAAAATATGGAAGCAACCTAAGTGTTCCTCAACTGACAAGTGGAAATTGAAAATGTGGTTCATTTATACGATGGAATTTTACTCAGCAGTAAAGAAAGATAAAATCATGAAATTTGCAGGTAAATGGATGATACTAGAAACTGTTACACTAAGTAACACAGACTCAGAAAAAAGAAATGACACATGTTCTCCCTCACATGTGGTTAAATAATGCCTAGCTAGTTTTAAAAAACCAGAGGCAACCATATTAATCTAAAAAATCTACTGAGAAATTATACATACAACAAGCTCAAGGAATATAATACATGTCTAGACAAGGTTTATCTGAGAACATTTGGACTTTCTCCAAGCTTTAACTGAGTAACACATGGTAATTAAAAGTACCAAACTGGTGGAACTAAACTTCTTGAATGTCCAACAGCCATACTTCGAGGCCTATACTAATTTGGTCAGAGGGACATAAAGGACAGCTTTTGCTCCCTGAATTTCTAGGTGAACTAAGCTCCAGGGGACTATGAGCATCTCTCAAAACGTCCTGTAACTGTGGTTTATCACCTGTCATCTTGATCAAGGAGGCCATGGTGACCCCACCAAATGGACTTGAACCAGTGTCCAGTCTATGAAAAGGAAGGTCAACACAGAGGAAACATTTCCTCCATGCTTCCAAGTGAAGCTGGCCACAGTCGATCAGGACCTTTGACTTATATTCACATAGATGGAACTGGTAAAAGAAAGGAGCCAGGGGCTCCTCCCAAGCCTATGTAACTCCTGAGGAACAGATCCTTAAATGAACTTAAGAATAAAAATAAATTGGTTTATCTGGGCCAACTGTATGGTCTTAAACACCCAAAAGAAAGTATAAAGAAAGATTAAAGGGATCGTTGTAATTCTTTAACAGTTGATGTGTATAGCTAAAGCTACATAACAAGAAACAATGTCAGACAGGAGATACCTTCCTTTGAGTTGTTAGCCAAGGTGGCCCAAGAGCCTCCCAGATGGTAACCCAGCATAGAACTGGAAAAATGAACAGCAGGCCCCAATCTTATCTAAAGGAATATTGGCAAATGATCGCTGTTAGATGAGGAAGAGCTGTTCTTCCTAAAACAAGGAACTCTAGATAGGCTGACTAGATTCAGCAGATGGATAAGCACATTGGAACCACTGGGGGTGGTTCCACATAAGGTTTTGAGTTTATCACTTTAAATTTACTTGCAATATTCCTGGAAGTTACTTAAACAGGATAAATTCAGATGGGATATAACATGAAAAATTATTCCAGGTTCTTTTTATAGCTTATAAAATTCATCCTGTCTGTTTTGAGAAGTTTTGTTTGTTAATTTTTATTGTTTCTCAAACAATGCATTGATGACTTAACAATATTTTGTTTGTAATACCCCTGCATGTTTAAAATGTAAGGAATTCATTCAAGCACTCATATGACAGAATGAAAAATATCATGTTGCTATGGCCTCAATTTCTATGAATGCCCAAACTGATGTGTTGAAATATTAACCCCTAAATACATGGGGTTGAAAAATTGCTCATTTTGGGATGAGACATGATCATGAACATAGAACTGCCATGGATAAGTTAGTGCCCCCTCAAACAGGGACAAAGAGAGCTTCTTCCACCATGGGAAGACATAGGGAAAAGACATTTTTAAGAAACAATAAGTGGATTCTCCCCAAACACTGACTTTGACAGGGGATTAATATTATATTTACCATTCTCCAGAATTATAGAACATAAATTTGTGTTGACGGTAAGCAACCTAGCTTCCGGAAGTTTGTTAGAATTGCCATAACAGACAATTAACGTGTCCTAACACATGATATGTTCATATTCTTGATATCTCCGAGTTCATAGTTTCAAATTATCTATTAATTTTTATTTTCCAATCCACTTCAATTAATAGCTCCACATTTTTGCTCACTAAATCATTTTATTGTCATTTGATGTGTTTGAATGGGTATTGTAGATGTTAAGTATGCTCTGGTTTCATTGGATATTGCTATATCAAAAGGAAGAGGATTCTTTATAACTATAAAAGTTTTTATAAAACAAAAATCAGTGTATTGTAAGTATACTAGCTCTCTACTGAAGACTGAGAATAACATGCAGATGGAATCCAGGAAACTGTGTGGCAACTTTTTAAATTAATTTATAACCCTGGTAGTTTCCATTTTCAAAACTTTTTATTATCAATTAATAAGTTATTCTTGAGTGCATTTGTCAACTTGAATGTATGTACATGTGAATGTGCACAGGCACATGAGCCTATCTACTGTCCCTGAGGCCAGAAGAGAATAGATCCATTAAAGCTGGACCTACAGTCCTTTGCAGGGAAGTCTGGCCTGTTACCTGGATGCTGGAATCCAAATTCTGCTACTCATCATCAAGTATCAAGCATCTTCAACCACTGTGTATCTCTGCATCCCAACCCTAGTAACATTCAGTCTCAATTCTTATCCCTTCCAGCTTCACAGTATTCTTATCTGTAACTCCACTCTCCTGGGTGAAGTTCTCTTTTGTTCTAATCATAGAAGGAACCCTACTATCACACATCTTTGTGACACTCAGAACTTTGATCAGTGCTCTTGATCTCATTGCTCCTGTCCTTCTCACCTGACTTTAGTTATTCATTTGTCAGCTAACTACTTACAGTCTGAGTTACAGTCTGACTGTTTGCTCATTTAATATGAAGGATGGTTCATTGTTCATATTGTTCATATTTGTAATCACACATTTCAATTCAAAGTATGCAGTGAAGCAGAATTAGATGGTGGACCTGCATCTTTAAAAATTGTGATCATCCTCAGATATTTGTTTGAATTTGCTGTGCATTATCTTACTGTCTGTAAAGCTCTATGGATTTTCTCTCTAGTCACAGAGCTCTATCTCTGCCACATTTTTCCCTCTTTATCCCTGTTTTTTTTTTTTTTTTTTGGTATGGTTTCAATTAAGCAATCTATTTCACCTTTAATTCTTTTTTTTTTTTCTTTTTCAATGTTATTGAGTGTTGAACTCTTCTATACAGCTGTTTGTCATTGTGCCCTGTTTCTTTCCTCAGGCTGGAGAAGGGACCATTTCCTTTTCTTTATTTACTACTGTGCTGAGTGCACCATTAGCACTCAATAAATTAAAATAATAATGATACAGCTCATCATCATAATTATCTTTATTCCCTTAGGCAGATCCAGCAGGGAATGAAAACTTCAGACACAGTTTTGCTTCCAATAAATGGTCTCTGAATGTCTGAAGACATGAAAGAGTCTTTTCCTCTATTACTTTTCATCAGAACAATAGCAGAATAGTGGTCATTGAGGGGCCATTCTTTGAGGTTTACAGGAAAATATGATAATATCCTCTGGTTTCTGTTTCCGTTCTTGAAATCCAATTGCCCCTGTAATTCATGTGACATGTCCTAGCACTCCTCTACTTTAATTATAAATAAAATTTTATGCCCTTAAGGGAAGGAATAAGGATTGATTCTACTTCATGTGCTAGCAACTGCTAATTGCAGATTCTTAGTGTACGATTATTGCAAATTATGGACAAAATTAATGAGAGCTGGTGTTTATTAATTCACTTATCTGTTCCTGAGCTATGATCAACAATGAACTCAGTAATTTGTAAGCAGCTCAAGTTCACATTTTCTTAATCATTTATGATGGGTATCCTGTAGACTGATAAAAAAGCATTTTCTATAATTTTTTAAACTAAACGCTATTATATGTAAAATGGTCTAATCGTAATGTTTCATTTAGATTTTGTGTAATCTGCATTGTTTTCAAAATGAAGTGCAACTTTATCCTGATAACTCTAGATAGACTTTACTGTTCTCATTGGTCTCCACAGTTTATCTATCCTTTTCTTCTACTTTTATGTAAAAACCACTCATGCTGTAAAGCTCAATGCCATAGGATGCTGTGCCAACTCTGGCTTCTGAGCAAGTTTGTTTCAATCAGTGAATGCATTAACTTAGCATAAACACATTTGAGCCTGGTGTATTGTCCTCTTTTGTAATTGAGGCTGTTCCACCACCGTGGATCACTGTGATATATAGGTGGAGAAGCTCTCTGACAGATTAGTTTAAGAAGCAGCTTACATTCACCACCTTTAAATCCATCTTCTGTCCCTTACTTTCTTTCTGACCCCTCTTCTGTGAGATGTTTCCTAAGCCTTAGAGGGAGCATTATAAATGTCCTGCTAAGGGCACTTATTCTCAACACTTTGAGTAGCCGTATGTCCCCATGTTTACCACTCTTCTTTGCAAAGAACCTGCTAATGTGTCCACCAGGCTACAGTGGATAGTTCCAAACCCAGGGCACACCTATTATCGAGATTAAACTCAGGAGGTCCATAAAGAAACTAACCAAGGGGCTGGAGGGATCACTCAGCAATTAAGAGCTTTTTTTTGCTCTTCTGGAATATCCAGGCTTGTTCCTAGCACTGTTATGGTGGCTAACAGCCATCAATAACTTTGTTCCGAGGAATCTGATGTCCTCTCCTGTCTTCTTTGGGCATTGTATGATGAGGGTGCACTTAAATATATTCAGGGACAATACTCATACACATGAAATTAAATAAATAAAAAAACAACAAAGAAAAATAACAATAAAAAATTCTCATGAATGTGGGAAGGAGACTCGTAAGGAAGATGGGGTAATGGGTATGAGGGAGATTAAAGTCAGAGTAATCAGAATGCATATTATACATGTATCAATTTGTCAAAGAACAAACTCAAAAGGTCTTTTTAAGTAAAATTATATTTTTAAAAATATAGTTTGCCTTATTCAATCCTAGCAATTTTGACTCAGATATGTTATAACCACTGGCTACAGCTACACCCTTGAATAAGAACTTCTTTCTACTTTAGACGTATAAAATTATAGTACAGCTTTCTGACTAAATACCATTACCTTCTATGTCATAGTTTTGGTTTACACATCTTTCTCTTTACTCTCCTAAAGATATCCACTTTGTTGTTTTTGTTCCTCTTCTAAGGCCAAAGGTCTTTCTTTGCTACATGTATTCCCCTATGTGAGCACAAAAGATGTTTTTTCTGAATTGCTCAGTTACTTTGCACACTTGACTTCATTGCTCTTTTACCTTACCCCAAAATACTAATGCTAGAATAATGTATAATCAATCTTTTTCTCATATGAAGTGCTTAAAATCACCCAGCTCTGTGAGCAATACTATAAATTGATACTTTTAACCTCTGTACTTCGGTGTGGCGTATCAGTTGTTTTAATATCAGTATTTATCATATTTTCCCCCGAACTTTTCTTAGTCTTTAGCTAACTAGTATTTTGATACCTGGAAAGATGTCCTGCATTCCATCTTAAGAAATATAAAATGTACATTATATTCTGTCATAGATTGGAAACTTCCCATCTGCATTTATATCTATATCAACCCCAAATATAATTCTTTCCCTCCAGGTTCAGGGACGAGCCTGCCATACACTCACACCCGATTCTCTCATTCCTCATAGACCTTGCTTCCTTACTGACTTTTCCACTACTGTCTTATATATTACAATGCTTATTTCTAATACTGGACATGGCTTTTCAATTTCTGTACTGAAATATTTGGAAGTAAAATTCTCAGTCTCACTCTTCTCGCTAGCTCTTGCTGAGGGTTTTCTTCTCTTGTCGGTACATATCTGGGAAGCATAGCGATGAATCAATTTCTGTCTCTCTGTCAGCACAAAATTATTAAAATCTTCTTTTTATCTGGCTCTCTGCTTTGTGCACATATAATAGGAAAAATAAGTTGCCCTGCGTTAATGGCTCTTTAAGCTCCATTTTGGCCTCCCATTGGCTCTCAGCCTAGTAAAGGTAGGTTTCTACTCTCAACAAGTCTACTGATTTATCTTCAATTTTAGCCTCCTTGCCAAATCAAACCAGCTTTTCAACATTTGTCTTTCTATCTCATTCATTGTGTGTTTTTTTCTTTAGCATTTACATTAACCTCCCATATGACTGCATCCTTCAAATGTATAGAACTCCAGCTTCCTATGTATATTTCTGACCTGTTTCTCAGTGCTTTCCACAGGCCTGCCTTTCTCGGCATCACTGAAAAGACGATACTGCTATAGGTCAGTTTTCTACGCAGGTCTTGACGTAATCTCATGACCTCAACTATTAGATAACAAGATCCCTATACTGAAGATACAATAATAGTCTTCCCTCAGGTTCTCTAGACTGACAAAATTCCAAATGATTTCATATACGTTCATTACATTTTCTCTTCTCTTGATTTCAGTAGTGCCATCTCCATCCAGTTTATCAGATAAGGATCTTTTTTTCTAAGTCTGACTAGAATGTTCTCCTTGCTTCACACTAATTAAAAAGACTGTGGATCAAATGGTATTTGCATTGTCTCCTAAGTGATATAGCTTTGTCACCAGAGTATTCTGGCCAAAGCACCTATTTAATCACAACAGAATACTATTTAAAAGCTTTAACAGTTAGATGTTACTTATCATGTAATAATCAGACCTTTGCATGATAGAATGATAGAAGGGTATTGCATTACCTAACCTCCAACTCTTTTTATGATTATATTCTTTTATTTTGTAGTTTACAATATTCTGTGTAATTTTCTTCATTTTAAATGTCTAGAAATTGTGTGTGTGTGTGTGTGTGTGTGTGTGTGTGTCTGTGTTGTCTGTGTGATGTCTTTAGGCCTACCTAATAGTTTGTTGTCAGATTCCTGCCTTTCCTCTCTCACATACACACAATGGAAATGATATTCAAGCAATTAAATAAGATGTTCCCATTTTATGCTCCCATGACACCAAGTACATACATCTCTGTCATGAAATGTGCATGCCATGTCTACATCTAGGTGGTCAATATTTGTATTTCTGCTCAGATGTATTATGAAATACTTAATGATGGATTATATTTTACTTATTGTAAGATGCCTGGTATTTAGAATAATCCTTACGAAATTAGCCAATTTTTTAACTTAAACTATAGAAATGAGCAATTATTTACACCTTCCTTCATGTTTTTACAGTATAAAGATGCTCAGTAACATATACTTAAGATAGTAATTCTCATTATTTCTCATAAACAGATTTCCACAAGCAATTAAAGAAAAAGCAAAATATGAAGGATGATATAGTGCTTGATATGAAAATATATTTGGCATTCCTCTGAAATCAAATGGGTTTTGGATATAATAGTCCTGCATTTGAACTCACCTGAAGGGAAGCAATGGCCTTCATTCATTGTACATGGACAGAAACTTGACTTTATCTCGAGTAAAAATAAGGAGACATCTGTAACAACAGTGGAAGTTGGCTCATAAACTAGCTGGCTTCACTGCCTGGAGGAATTACTATAGCCAAACCAACTAAATGATTGTAAAATTCTTTACCATTCTGGGATTCAGTGATTCCTTGAGTCAAAGCTTATCTATCACCTCTGGATAATATAGATTTAATAAACATGAAATAACTAAGTCAGAGGACAAGATATATTATTTGTATTTTTAATTTTTATGTAAGGAAAAAGACTGTTATGTGGCATTAACAATTCTCTGTAACCAAGACAGTTGAACAAGCTACAGCCCTATTAACTCACAAATGGACAAGTGAAATGTTAATAACCTGCAAATTTTACCACAAGAATAATACTCTGAATTTAGAATTTCTTTCTGCAGTGAATTTTTTGTGGACAAGTTACAAAACACTCTGTCTAAGGATTTATAATGGAAATTCAGAAAGACCTTTAAATATAAGAACAAGAAGAGATAGCACTATAATTCAAAAGAAATCTAGCTCCAACAAAAGGCTGAATGCATAAATCATTGTTATGAAAAATACCTTTCTACTTAGTTATATTCAATCTGCAAATCATGAACTTATTCTTGCTAGCAAAAAAATGCTTGCATTTGATTTTAATGTTGATTTTTTTAATGCTTCTCATTTTACATCTGTTCTGACTCTTCCTTTCAATCATTTCCTTTGTGATTGCTTAGCTTCATGCTCCCTATATTTTGTTAGAATAAAATGTAATGTACTCAAGGTTTATGTTGGCAGGCCCATGCAGCCAGTCAGTTCTGAAGCTGGCTTTCATCTCAAATGGGCAAGGCGGGGGCGACTGTGGAGGGGAAAAGGCAGGCAGCAGGAATGGAGGCAGAGGAGAAGAAAACCCATTTATGTTTCTGAAGTGGCTAATGTTCCTTGTTGCACAAGTTATTTGAAAAGAGAATACCTCTCTTCAGATGAGTACTAGCAGCTGTGCCATCTGCAGAACAAGATACCTGTTTCACATCATGCAGTTTGGATTATTTTTAATGGTGTGATATTTGTCGCTTGTTTACTTACATTCGGTAAAGTATCCTCGGGTCTGCTGGCTTCATTAGCTCCCATTTACTCTGCTGTTGGCGCACCTTGTGTTCTGCTGCCGGCAAGTAACTAATGGGCCTTGGGGAGGCATCTGTTCAGAAAATCTTTTCTATCTGATGCTCTTAAATTGTGCCAAGTTGTTTGGTCATCCTATTATCCAATTTGGGGAAAGGGATAAGATTTTACTCTACAATTTTATTTTTTGTGTAATAGTTCTGTAATAAATATATAATAAATGTCTCTGTACGCACAGAGAGAAAAGAATTTATTTTTATTCTTCTCATTAAGAACCTCCTTGTATTTCCAGGGATTGCATGAGCAATAGAATATCAAATTCTACCTGTTTATATGAACAGTAATTATATATTCTGTGTGGCAGAAAGCTCTCGGCAGGACTCTAAGGAAGGCTGTTAGTCATTTCATCATTCCGTGCAGCATTGATCTTGCTGACTGCACAGAGCACTAATAGAACAAGTTAATGGAGTTTATTGTGTCACAAATGCTGCCAGTTAAAGAAGATGATTGCCATGTATGGAAAACCAGGCTGTCTGACTTCTTCCCAGAGATATATAGAAATATTAATTCTACTATCTGCCATAGAGGATGTGCATAAACATTGCCTTCCTAAAAAGAGTTCAGATGGACTTTAATATTTCAAAGTAGAAGTTGCAGAAGTTTTTGGGAATGTGTGGCTACAAAATCTATACTGAAATTTTGAAGCTGATTTTTCCATTAATGAATTATACAATACCAACATGATAGTTATTCTCCTTCCTGAAAGTCAAATTATTCTAAATAGAGAGATGAAAATTTCATATTTTATGAGCTGAATATAAACCAAATTGTGATGTTTAATAAGTAACTTGGAAGCTTGGATATGATGTTGATAAAGATGTAAAAACCAAATGTTGTTTTCTGAGCTGCAAAATTGCATGTTATTCATTCTAAAATATGAAGCTGATTATAAGATTCAATGGTAATCAGACTGAATTAATAATAGCCCTGTAACAAACCTTCATTTACTAAATAGTCATGACAATTCAAGAAAATAGAAATTGAGAGGAGGTACCAGTTCAGAAAATGAATTTAGAATTTTTCTTATTGCCTAAAATTTCTATTGCTTACTTCTGAGTGATCAAAAAACTACCTAATTAAGATATTATTTTATGGACTTGAAAGTTTTTGAAAGAATATGGATTCCTACTTACAAGGACCAATTATTAGATGAAGCTAATCAAGAATGAAGGATAGGGACGGTTGCTTGTTGTCACTATAGAACAAATACACTAATTGTGATTTCCACAGTATGTGACTATTCTAATTTAACATTTCCCCAAGGAAGACTAGAGTTTTGGGCATTCTGCCAAGATGCGAAAAATTAGTAGAAATTATTTCCTGTCCCAAACCAAGTTTCAAATTCAGAAAATGTTTAAATCTATTTTAATATGTTTTGTATTATGGCATTTAAAACGTGCTTTTCTCCTCAAATTTTGCCACTTAAAAAACTGCTAAAACTGAAAATGTACTTTCTGTTTTCCTTCATAAATTGCATGAATATTCCTCTTACAAATATACATATTTTATATATGTACAACTGTAAAGCTTTAAGGAAAATCTTTATAGTTTTTTTTTTCCCTAAGAATCCAGCTGGAAAGCTGGACCTATTTAAGATTTAGAAGCAGTAATTATCTAGGGGAAGAAAGTAATTTCATTACCAAAATTTGGTGTTTTCTAATAACATCATCCTTCAACATACTCATTTGTGGGCTTTTCTACTCCCTCCTTCAGCTCAGTATAGATTAAAATTTAAATTCATCAGCCTAGAGAATAACATTTAAATAATTCATGCTTCAAATGAGGTATACATTAAGGATTATGATAATGGATTTGCAGTTTGAAAATATGTGACCTGTTAATATAGCTAAAAAATACACATCTCACTTCAACTTCCAGCTCTGATGGGGTATTCAGCCTCACAAAATCAACTTTTAATGCCATCTCTTTTATTTAGTTATTCTTCAAAGTATTTGTGAATTACAAAATAGCCCCAAATTAAAGAAAGAGCAAATGAACTTAAAGTCCCACTATAAAGGGAGTCTATTGAGTGAGACTGACATGACATTGCTCTTCTTCTGGAAGTATTGCTGATTTCCCTGCCTTGTTGAATGTGACAAAAGGAAAGAAAAATAAGCAATAACTATGAAACCAAAAGAACAGTAGGATCCTCATATGTGCCTTAGAAGTTGTCATGGTTTAGATGAGAATGTCCCTCATATGATCTAAGATCTTAGACATTTTGTGCCCATCTGGTGGTGCTGTTTTGGGATGTTTTGGAAGGTGGAAACTTGGAGGAAGCTCACCACTGGGAGCCAGTTTTGAGAGTTCTTAAGACTTGCCAGATTTCCTGTCTATCTCTGTTTCCTGTGCCTGCTTGAAGATGTGATTACTGAGTTTTTGCTCTGGCCACCTCTAGTGCCATGTCTCCCTGACCACTATGGACTCTAATCTGCATGGAATTGTAAGCTAAATAAGCTCTTTCTTCTTTCTATTTGTTGCATTGCTCATGATGTTTTATCACAGCAACAGAAAAGTAACTAATACAGAGGTAGAAGATTTCAGAGATTGTCAGAAAAAGTACTAGTAGTTGCTATCACAGGTTTTGAGCTGAGCCACCTGAAGTGATATAGTCTAGAGAAAAACTAGAAGTAGGCAGAGACCAACTAAAGCAATATTCACAAATACACAAAGCAGCCTTTAAAAGTATTGTCACTTGATTAAGGTGATATGATTGTAGTACAACAGGTTCTCAAAATTGAAGACTGTGGTAAAGCAAAGTGATAGTATGGAGACGATTTTTGAAGTACATGAAAATCATCACAAAAAATGTGCATAATAACATGGTATTCTAAGCCTTTTGGATTATATAGATAGTGGCTAACTGGTAAGAAAAGAAAAGAAAACAAAACAAAACAGACAGGAGTCAGGGTGACAAGTTTCCCACTCTAAAGTAGCTAACAGAAAGGAAAACAATGTAAAATAATATGATGGGAGAAATACAATGGAAAATTCTTGGCTTATCTTCTCTTTGCCATTTGATACAACCTTGGTAGACTGAACTCCAGACATAAATACTTACTATGTGAAATCTCTACATCAAACATCACACAAAGGCAATATCATTCTATAATCCCTGATAGAAGGGAGGTTGAATGGCATGTGTCCTAGAATTGCTTATGCCTTTTCCTGTAGAAACATTAATGGAACTCAGTTCACAGAAAAGAAACTCTGTGATTTCAATGGTATATGAGATTGAAAACAGGAAAGATAAAATGTGTGGAATTTGGGGACCTGAGAACCCAAAATAAAGGACTAAAAACATGTGGAGTCATGAATAAAGGACTCCTTGAGTTTTTGTCTACATAACGAATTTGATTTATATATACTGAAAGTCAACCAAATACCACCTGTCACGTAATGGAACAACAAAGAATCTAAATACTGAATAACACCAGGAATGGAGACAGGAAAAAAATTCAACAAAGAATCCAGAAATGAGATTTCATTATATAACCCAGGTTGACATCAAATTGACCATTCTCTTGCCCCTGTTTCCTGAATACTAGAATTATGAAAGCTTACCACTATGCCTTATTTGGTATTTTCTTTAAAGAATAGATAATTAAAAATAATAATAATTGGAGCTGGAGGAGATGGCTCAGAGGTTACAAACACTAACTGCTCTTGCAGAGGACCCTAGTATGATTCCCAGCACCCCCATGATACCTAACAACTGTTCAGAACTCTACTTCCAAGAGGATTCAAGGCCTTAGACCTCCATGGATATCACACGACATGGCTGCACTTACACACATGCAGGCCATAAATACATACACATAAAAATAATAAATAAAATATTAAAATAATAATAATCATGTATCAAAGACTAACACAAGTAATTCAGAAAAGGTAAAAAATCAAAGTTTATTGTTTGCAGTTAGCTCATAAAAGTGAATACTGCCTTGTGAAAACAAACTTGTATAAATTAGAAGTACATAAATTATAGATGTTAATAAAAACTTCAACATCACAAGAAAATCATAAATAACATAGTAGATGAGATAATATAAAACACTAGAATATTTACCTTACTACAAGGCAAGGAAAGGGATAAAAGAAACAAGAATTGAAACAAATGGAAAGTGAATAGTCACATGGTTGGCAGAAC
>NW_008359214.1:2606307-2608258 GCF_000622305.1 Nannospalax galili
GATTTTGTGGCAGAAAAAGTTAGGCCAGATTTTAATAGTTATAAAACAGACGAGGCAAAAGCACAGTTCATTACTTGTTTTTTATCTTGGAGGTAGAATCTTAAAAATTGTAGTTGTATAATTCAGTATTTGGATACACAATAAACTATCACAGAGTAACAATAAGCAAGTTATTTAACATACCCATCACCTGAAATAGTGACTTCTTAGGGTATATTGTGCTGAGAACACTTAAGAGCTATACTCTCCGAAATTTTGAGCAGAGAATTCTGTTAACTATAGTGTTCAAAATGCATGTTATATCTCCAGAACTTTTCACTTTGAATGACTGAATTTTTTTTACCTTTTCACCAACAGCTTCTCATTTCCCACTTCCTCCAGCCCTCTAGAGCCTGACTGCTTCTCTCTTCATCAAAACTATGCAGTTGTTGGGTTTTTTATGACTTATTTCACTGTACATATGAATTTGATTTTTTAAATAATTTGCTTTGGTTTTAAAAAAAAATAATTTGTATATTATAAACTCAGAATATCTCTGATGCATTATAAAAGAAAAATAAGCATGCCAAAAATATTGGGAAAATTTAATATTTAACTGAACATTTAGGAACTGATAGCCAAATAATTAGATGTAAATGATTACAAATGATAAGTTTTCATGCTGTTCTAGGGCTCACATCAACCCTGCTTACCTTGTCAGTCCTTGCACATTCAATGGCCATTATCATCCTTTGGGACTAGTCCACCCCACTTCATACTGCCAGAGAGATCTCATCTAGCTTCTTGAGTAAGTCAGAACCTACCACTTGGCCCCATTGCTGCACTTTGGAAATAGTCCACTTGCACTACTCCAAGACTATCCTGCTTAGCTAGTCAGAGCACACCCACTTGGTCATCATTTTCTTGCTTCAGAACTAGGAGCATTCAGGGTTCCAGGAACTTCTGACAAGACTGCCTAGAACAATTCAGTTCCCACAGAAAAAAGAAAAAGAAAAAAGAAAAACAAAAAGCAAATGTGGACCCTGAAGCACAAACCAACTAACTATTCATAATGATCAGAAAGCAACCAAGCTACAACGACAATAAAAACAGAACCAAATTTCAGCTAAACAAAGTTAGGCTAGAATTTCATATGCAGATCAAAACTCAGAAACACAAATAATACGAACAACCAAGAAAATATGTTTGCTACAAATTTGACCAGTCCTATAAAACTATTCTGCCCAGAGGAACACCAGGATACAGAACTTAAAAGAACAATCATAAAAATGAGCAAATAATTCAAGGATTTTAAAGACCGTAGAAAAATATAACTCAAAGACCTCAAAGAAGAAAGGAATAAACCCCTGAATAACACTCAAGAAAATACAAACATATGGGTGAACAAAATGACAAAGACAAATTGTCATTTGAATAGTGAATTCACAAATGGAAATATTGAAGAAAGCTCAACCTGAAATGAAGATGGATTTGAAATGCTCAATAAAGTGATATGAAACCACAGGATGTCTTACCAACAGAATGAATGACATAGAAAAAAGAATATTAAGAATGGATCATAAAGTTGAAGATTTGACCCATCAAGCAAAGAGCATGAAATTTTTTTTAAAAAAAAAAGGAATGGAAACTCTCCTGGCCCGCTCTCCCACCCTCAGGCCTCTCTGGGGGTAAGTCTACCATGCAGCCATCCACGCCTTGACTCCGCCAGCCGCGCACACCCTTCCATCTCCCCCACCCCCTTCTCTACTCCTAGCTTGGGCCCTGTGCCATTCCTAGTCTTGGGGCGCCAGACAACTGGGGGGCCACTGCTGATTCCTGACCCTGTTCACCCCCACCGGTTTGGTGCCTTCCTTGGGCCCCAGGAGCACTACCTCTAGACCTGGCCCCGCCCCCACCTCTCTCTGCTTCCTGATCCTGCAACACCCGCCAGTCTCTTTCTGGGGCTTACAGC
>NW_008359214.1:2613895-2623698 GCF_000622305.1 Nannospalax galili
ATGGAATATGCAGTAAATGGGGGACAGCATAAAAAGACCAAATCTATGCATCATAAACATAGAAGAAGAAGAATCTTGGGTCAATGGCAATGACCAGATCTTCAATAGGATTGCAGAAGAAATTTTCCTAAATTAAGGAAATATATACTCATATAGATAAAAAAAAAAATACACAGAGTATCAATGAGACAAGATCAGAACAGAAACTCCATAGGGTAGAGCATAGCAAAAACACTAAATTTACGGGAGAGTACTGAAATTTGTAAGAATTACAGCTGACTTTTCAAAGCAAACCATAAAAGCTAGAAGACTGTGGAACAAAGTATTTCAAGTTCTAAATGATCATAGATGTCAATCCAACATACTTCACCCAGCAAAACTATTAGAGTAAGAGAGGAAAGAAAAATCTTCCATGATACAAGTATGCTGAAAGAATTCAAGTACACTAAACCAGCCCTACAGAGAATACTTAAAGCAATATGATGTACTGCAGAAAGGAATGGCTATATCCAAGAAGCTACAGGGAAAAATAAGAGGTATCATTGTGGAAACACAAAATAGGACTAAGAACAGAAAAAGAAAATAAAATGAGAGTAACCAATACACCTTTTACTAATAACTTTAAAAATAAATGGCCTAAGCTCCCCAAGTCAAAAGACAAAGACCTGTTCATGAGATTAAGAAACAAAAAGCATCTTTCTGTTGTCATCAAGAAACTTATTTTGCCCTCAAGGATGGACATCACCTTAGGGTGAAGCATGAAATGCATATGCTAATCAAATGACTCTAATAAACAGGCAGGCATTGCTATTTGAATATCTGACAAAATAGAACTCAAAATTAAAATTAATGAAAAGAGATAAAGAAGATTACTTTATTCTGATAATGGAATGATCAACCAAGAAGACATTATAATCATGAACATTTTATATACATATATATGTATATATATATATACATCCACACACACATATATATATACACTAACATTTGAAGAACTTTATATATATATATGCTACAAACTCTAGTGTACCCAATTTCATAAAAGGAATACTAGTGGACTGCAAAACGCAGAATAACTGCAACTTAGTAATAGCAAGTGACTTCAGAACTCCACTTTTTCCAACTGTGAGGCAATCTGGACAAAGGACAAAGAGAAAACATCTGAGTTAAATGATATAGCAAATGTTCTTAGCACATATTTATAGACTATTCCACCAAGCACTAAAGAATACACATTCTACTCAGGAGCCCATGCAATGTTATTTAAATAGATCTCATTCTGGGACTCCAAACAAAACTCAACAAATACAAAAAAATGACATAATTCCATGTATTTTTTTAGACCACAATCCAGTAAGGCTACAATCAACAATAAAAGAAGCTCTAGTAACTATATTAACTTATGGAGTTGAAACAACACACTCCTGAATGATGAATGGGTCAAAGAAGAAATTAAGAGAGAAATAAAATTATTCCTGGAAATAAATGAAAATCATGACACAATACAACAAAACCATTGAGACATTTTAAAATTCATTCTAAGATGGAAGGTTATAACTCTAAGCATTTACACTAAAAAAATGAGAAAGATCAGAAATATGGAGCTTAACGGTACAACCCAACAATCTGGTAAATCAAGAACACCTGAAACTGAAACCCAATAGATGAGAAGAAATGAAAAAATTCAGATCAGAGATCAATATTTTTTTGATCTTTTTTAGACAGTGTCTCCCTGTAGCTCCAGCTGTCCTAGAACTCACTATGTAGACCAGGCTGGCCTTGAACTCAGAGAGATCTGATTGCCTCTGCCTCCCAAGTGCTGGGATTAAAGGTGTGTGACACCACACCCAGCTTAGAAATCAATGATTTTATGAATAAGCAAACAAACAAATTCAATACAAAGAATCACTGTACCTAAGAGGTGGTTCTTTGTACAGACAAACAAGGTAGACAGATGCTTGGCTCAGCTGACCTAAAAAGAGGGGTAAACCCAAATCAAGAATCTCAGAACAAAATGGGAAACATAATAACAGAAATCAAAATATTATAAGTGAGTGCCATAAAAACCTATACTCTATTAAATTAGAGAATCTATAGGAAAAGGATTATTTTCTAAATCCTATGAACCACCAAATTTAAACCAGGAAGAGATGAACAACTTAAACAGGGCTATAACAAATATGGTAACTGAAACAGTAATAAAAAAACCTCCCAACTAAGAAAAACCCAGGTCTAGGTGAATTCATAGTAGAATTTTAGTGGACTTTCAAAGAAGATAATACTGCTTAAATTTTTCAAAAATATAGACAGAGAAGGAGAATTCCCAAACTCGTTCTATGAAGCCAGAATTACTCTAATACCCAAACCAGGTAAAGACACAGTAAGTATAGGCCCCCTATCACTAATGAAAATAGATGTATACATTCTCAACAAAATACTTGCAACTCACATACAGACACATAGCAAAAGATTATCCACCACAATCAAGTTGACTTTATTCCACAGATGCAGGGGTTGTTCAGTATATATGTCAATAAAAGTAATGTCATTTAAATGAACTTAAAGACAAAAACACATGATCATCTCAATAACAGAAAAGGTTTTTGACAAAATCCAGCATGCATTCATGATAAAAGTCCCAGAAGAAATTGGACTGGAGAGACCATATCTCAACATAGTTAAGGCTACACAAAATAAACTTGCAGCCAACCTCATTCCTAATGGAGAAAAATTTTAAGCATTCCCATTAAAATCAGGAATCAGACAAGGCTATTTATTATACCCACGCCTTTTCAATATGGTGCTTGGACCTCTAACTAGAGCAATAAGACAAAAGAAATTAAAGGGATGTTAATTGAATAAAGAGATCAAATTATTGCTCTTTGCAGATGATATGATGCTGTACATCAGAGAACCTCAAAATTCCACACAAAACTTCAAGAATTGATCAAAACTTTCAGCAAAGTGGCCCTATACAAAATCAACTTACAAAAGTTACTAGTCTTCCTATATACCAAAAATAAGAAATGAGAGACAGATATCAAAGTCACTTCCATTCACAAGAACCTCAAATGATGCCTAGGAATAAACTTAACCAAAGACATTACAGACCTATACAAAAAAAAACTTTAAATCTGTGAAGAATGAAATTAAGGAAAAACCAGATGGAAAAGCCTTTCCTGCTCATGGACTGGAAGAATTAATATTATGAAAAAGAGCATCCTACCAAAAGCAGTCTATAAATTCAATGCAATCCCAAACAAAATCCCCATGAAATTCTTCACAGAAATAGAAAAAATAATCTTAAAATTCATATGGAATCACAAAAGACCATAGATAGCTAAAATAACCCTGAGCACAAGAGCAACGCTGGCTGAATTACTAAGCCAGATTTCAAACTATACTACCGAGATATATTCATAAAAATAGCATGGTACTGGCGCATAAACCAACTCATACATCAATGGAGCAAAACAGAAGATTCATACTTGAGTGCATACATTTTCAACCTTGACAAAAGTGCCAAGAACACACACTGAAGGATAGACAGCATCTTCAACAAATAGTACTGGGAAAACTGAATCTCCACCTGAGAATGAAATTTGACCTGTATCTATCACCCTTCACAAAAGTTAACCCCAATTGGATCAAAGACATCACTATGAAGCCAAGCATGCTGAAACTGTTAGACGAAAACATAGGCAGTACCCTACAAGATATCAGTGCAGTAAGGACTTTGTAAATCAGACTTTAGTCATTCACGGATAAGATCATCAGTCAAATAAACAAAAAAGAAAATGTTCAACACACTTAGCCAGTCAAAGCTACAATGGTCTTTCTACTCTCTCCAGTCATAATGGGTCTATTAATACAAACAAAAAGGATAAATGATGGAAATGTAAATTAGTACAGCCTTTCTGAAAACCAGTATGGTGCTAAAAATAATTAGAAAATGAAAATTTGATATGATGCAGCTATAGAACTTCTGGGTGTAGGCCTTAAGAAATCAAATCCAGCTCACTGTACAAGTACCTGCCAGCCCTCTTCTCTGCTGCACTGTTCACAACAACCAAATTATGAATCTAGCCCAGGTCTACATCAAAGGATCAATGGGCAAAAAATGTGGTTCATATGCACAATAGATTTTTGTTCAGGGATACGAAAGAATGAATTTGTATCTTTTGCAGGAAATTGGATAGATCTGAACATGGCTATATTAAATAAAAGGACTCAGAAAGATAAATATTGCATGTTTTATTTGTAGAATCTGAGACGGCAATGAATGATGAACATAAAAGAGAAATATTAAAGATATAAAAATAGAAAAGTGGGACAGGGAAGAGAAAGAGTATTAATGGAGATGAGCATAATCAAAATATATGAATATATGTCATATTGAAAGTCCTCATTATATAATTAAGCTGCGCACACCTTTAATCCCAGCACTTGGGAGGCAGAGGCAGGCAGATCTCTGTGAGTTCAAGGCCAGCCTGGTCTACATAGTGAGTTCCAGGACAGCTGGGGCTACAGGAAGACCCTGTCTCAAAAAGACATATATATATACACTAAAGGGGCTGGAGAGACACTCTTAGGGGAATTAAAGTACTGGTTGCTCTTACAGAGAATCGGGGTTCAGTTCCCAGCAACCTCATGGGGCCTAAAAAATGTCTGTAACTCTAGTTCCAGGGGATCTGGCACCCTCTTTTAACCTCCTTCCACTGGCATTGTATGACACTGGTGCACTTACATACATGCAGACAATATACTCATACACATAAAATAAAATACTTAATAAAATATTAAAAAATAAATAAAATACACTAAGAACAGAATGCATAAAATTCTTTAAAAATGATGAAATGATAGAGTCCAACTGAAAACAAAACTTTTTCACATTTCTTATTTTTATTTTAACATTTAAAATATTCACAGGTGGAGCATTAGATTCATAGACATTTCCATAGAAGAGGTACCAAGTAAAGCATACAGACATTCTGCAATCACAGAATTATGTATTTCTCATCATATTCATGTTTAAAATGGAGTTTATCTAGGAAAATCACTTTTCTTTAAAGAAAAAAAAAAAGGATAATAAAGAGGTCCTGTCCAAGGACCATTGTTCAGCAGACTCTTGATCACTAAACTTGGGCCATTTGCAATCATTTGTGTTCCTGGCCCTCCGCTGCATGAGGGAGCTTCATTACTGAGAACTGAGAGATTCATTTGTGTCCTCTTCTTGATCCCTGTTAGACGTTCCATGAGCCTTAAGTGTACAGTTTGCATTGTAGATGTATCACTTAGGTTTGGGCAGTTCATAGACAATGTGCGTGACCAGTTGTACTTCATAATATCCTCTGAGTGGAGCAAAATGAGCTTTGATGAGTGATGAAATCACATTATTATAGTGAAATGACAGTCTTGGGGTTTTCTCTAAGAGCTATGGCCACTCCAGACATGTGTATTAGGTTATGTTTACGTTACCACACTTGAATTTCCTTCCTTTGAGTGGGCACTTAGTCAAATTAGGCAGCTGTTGATTGCCCCCAAAATAAAAATGCCACTACTGCACAAATGTCCTATGCTGTGCTGGCCATTGATATGGTTATCTGTTCTTGAAGGTGGTGTTGGATGATCCATTGATGTCTTCCCTTGGCACCTTCAGAGGTCTCTCCAAAGATATGAGGGCTAGCCTTCAGGGGAAATGGTTTCAGATCAGTTGGAGCTCTATTGCTACAAATCTTGTGTCCAAAGTATGTTCTGTCTTTGGCAGTAGGGTTTTACCTTCAAGTTCTGGGAGGCCACCAAAGGCTGTGGAAATAGCCTGAACAATTTTGGGAGTCTCTTGGACCACCCTGGGCAACAACTCAAAGGAAGATATCTTCTATCTGGTACTGTTTCTTGTTATGTAGCCTTTAGCTATGCACATGGACTCATGTAGAGATAATATATGTATAATTTGTCAATAGGTTGTTGGACTAATATGGTTCCCTCTGTTTTTATAAAACTAGCTAGGCATTATTTATGTCTCTCCCACTACCCAGTCTCTCTCACTGTCTAACCCTTCCACTATGGTTTCCAATTTAAGGTGTCCCCATTTCCCCCATTTATCCCTTGATAATACCTGCCTCCTATGGTCTCACCTCTCTTGAGCTCCAGAAAGATTGTAAGATCCAGGGAGGAGGTGCAGGACCATATGAAAACAGAGTCCTACAAGCTCTTAGAAACCTGCTCATATGATTCTATCGCAATGGTGTCAGCATACACAAGTCCCATGCAAACTCAGGCAGATGATAGCCCAGCACAGAACTGGGAAAATGTACAACAGACTTCAATCCTATTTGAAGGAATTTTGGCAACTGATTGCTGCTAGTTGAGGAAGAACTGATCTTCCTAAACCAAGGGACTCTAGACAGGCTGACTAAATTCAGTGGACCAACTTGCACTTGGGAACGGCTGGGGACACTGACAATGCAGTTGGCCTTAACAGGGATGACAGAATATATGGACTCCAGTGGGTGGGGAGCAATTGGAGGGTGCCAGTGGGGACAGGGGATAAAGATGATTAAGATTGTTTGAGATGCTCTGTATGAAATACACAAAAATTCAATAAAGAACAACCACAAAAACAAAAACACTAGGGAACCTCTGAAATGACAGTCTGACATGGTTCTGCAGACTTCATGGACATCTCTCCTAAAAGAGGTCTTGGTATCTCGATATTTGGGAGATTGCTTAAAGTGACTTTAATAACACTGTGATTGTATTTTGGATCATAAACCCAAACAGCCTCTTCAACCAACATACAGATTTCTTTTCTAAAATTCCAAATTCTAAGGTCCAGAGGAATATCTAGAAGCTACTGCCTGGAATCATGAGAGAGGCTGTTTTGAATAAAAAAGAAAGAAAAGTCAACCACAAAAATCTTTAAGAGAGATATTTAGGAGAGATACGCAAATATAAGTCAATAGTTCTTTCTTAAATTTGTCAAGATTTTATGTGACATGTTCTAGCACACCTCTGTCAGGAATACTTACATAATGCTTAATTTTTTCTCTTCCCCCCTCAGTAGCCAAGTCAGGATATATAGAAAAGCTACAGCTCTTAATATCAATTCACATGAAAGGATATTATAAATGGGTATTAAATATTTGAAAATCAGGGTAAGATTAATTAAATGCCTACTGAAATAGCTAAAATTAACAACACCACCAAATGACCCTGACTTCTAAGACTGCAAATAAAACAAAGCTCTCACACATTGATGGTAGGGGTCTACACTGGTACAAATTTTTCAGAAAAAATTTTTGTCAGCATAGCCTGGAGTTTTTAATCCCTATTAAGTGTTATACATACTGCCACATAAAGCAAATTCTAGAAAAATCGCATTTCAGCTATGTACTTGTTCAATGGAAGAGTGGAATAAGAGGAGGCTGGGCAGAAACCATGATGCTGTGACACCAGGGTGTCAGAGGCATTGTGAGCACTCTGAAATTCGGTAATAGTTCTTGCATTCAGAATATCCATTACCTAGTATGTGGTTTAAAAATAAGACTAGTTTCTTCCATGTTTTGTCACATCATAAATTCGGTGTCCATTTCAGCTCCACTCAAGGTTTAGGTCTCACATAAAGAGCCCTTGTGTAAGGACTGGAGTATTTTCAAAATATGTTTGTAGATTTCATTTTCCCTGTAGATTATATTTGATAATGTAATAGAGATGTAAAATTTGACTTTTTACTTGTTTTTCAATGGAATTACTTTATTGTAACAGAAAAATCAAGAATGCACAGGTGCATTCTAGAACAGTAATGGAGTTAGTTGGCTTCAAGTAATAGGGTGTTAAGAGCCTCACAAAATGAAAGAGAAGACAGAGACAACATTGTTTAGAATTATAGAAGAAAAACAGTCAAACCAACATTTGTCTAACAATATTTAATAAATATTTATTTCATGCCTATTTATTTGCAGAGGAAAAGACATTTTATAACATGAAATATTTTCATACTCTGATCTTTGTAAACCCATGATGTCTAGTGATGTGTGAGTGTATCAGATTGTGTAACATAATAACTGTCATTTTTAAAGGACTCAGGTATCAAAAGGTAAATTAGGATGCAAATAATGGCTACCCTATCATTGTTATTTCTATAAGAAAAGTATGAACACCATGTACAAAGGTTAATATAAAATTTTAGGTGAATAAAACAAATTTTTGCATGACCCAGCTTTAGATCCCCCACTGAATAGCAGATAAATCTGTTTTCACTTAACAAAATTTTAAGCTGCTAATTGTTGTAGGCTTTTACTTTGGCTTGAAAATAATATGATCTTACATGTAAAAATGTCAAATTCCAAAAATCTGTTACTTTTTAATAGTACTTAGACTAAAGTTTCTTATCTATTTCTTAAAAAATTATTTTATGAAATCATCCAAATAACAAAATAAATTGACAGTATCAGTTTTTCCACAATTAGTGGTAGAAAACTCTATTATTTAACATCTTAGGATTGTTGAATGTATTTGGAAGAGTCAATTATTCAAGCTTATTATAAATAGTTGATTGGAGATGATAGGAGGAAATGGAGATTGATACATTCAATGTGCAATGAAGACTTGGATGTGAATGCTCTAATGTAATACAGCACAACATACAATGAATAAATAAAATGTTAAAAATTTTAAATAAGAAAAAAATTATTATCCTAGTTTGTTCTTCATTGCTGTGACAAAACACTCTGACCACTACCAAATTGGGGAGGAAAGGGTTTATTCAGCTTACATCTCCCTGGTCACAGTTCATCAGGGAGCCCAAGGCAGGCACTCAGGGCAGGAACCTGGAGGCAGGAGCTAGATCACAGGCCAAGGAGAAACACTGTTTAATGACTTGCTTCCCTGGCCCCTGCTCAAATTGCTTTCTTTTGCAACACAGGCCCACCTGTCCAGGAGTGGTGCCACCTACAGTGGGATGGGCCCTCCCACATCACTCATCAAGAAGATGCCCCTCAGACATGGCCACAGGCCAGTCCAATAGAGGCAATTCCCCAACTGAGGATCCCTCAACCCAGGTGTGTCAAGTTGACACTAAAGCTATCCAGCACAATTATGATATACTATGTTTGTATTCAAGTATTGATTTCAACATCATGAGAAAATAAGATTTCACAAAATTACACTCTAAGACTTGCATTTTTATTTAGTACAAGATATGTGCTCTACTTTGGCTATCAAATGCAGTAAGAATACAAACGGTAAGTTTCCTCCAAACACTGAGTGTGAGGATACCATACTGGTGGAAACATTAAAAAAAATAAAATAAAAGAGAGCTGGAGAGATGGTTCAGTGGTTAAGAACACTGGTTCTTCTTGCAGTAGACCGGGTTCGAATCCCAGAACCCACATAGCAGCCATCAACTGTCCGTAACTCTAGTTCCGGGGGATCCAGCAGCCTCTTCAGTCCTCTGTGGGCATTGTACAACAGAGTTGCACTTACCTACATGCAGAAAATACATGCATACACATAAAATAAAAACAATAATTTTTTTTAAATGAAAGAGCACTAGGTGTTACTTATGTTCATTTATCTTCAAAAATCATCATATGTTGTGTATAGGTGCTTATAACTTTTCTATTAAAGATAATTGTTACCTTCATTTGTTATAAAGTATTTAAATATGGGGCTGGAGAGATAGCTCAGTGGTTAAGAACACTGACTGTTCTTGCAGAGGACCCAGGTTTGATTCCCAGCACCCACATGGTGGCTATGAATCATCCTTAACTCCAGTTCCAGGGGAATCTGAAGCC
>NW_008359214.1:2623907-2636256 GCF_000622305.1 Nannospalax galili
AAAATAAAAAATATTTAAATATAATTTACCCTAGGGAGTAAATAGAAGAAAGAAAAGTAGAAAAATTCAAATTTAATTCACAGAAAGAGATTCACTTTCTTTTTCATTGTTTTTCTCTCTTTTAATTAATTTTTTGTGGTCAAACAATCTTAACCAGTCTTGTATTGTGACAGGAGTAAGTAGTACGTAAATACTATGTGATATCACCATGTCTGTGACATCCAGGGCAACCTGGTCTCTATAGTGAGTTCTAGGTCAGCTGGGGCTGCAGGGGGACCCTGTCTCAAGAAGACAAAACAAAACAAAACAACATCAACAAAAAATAAGTGACTGTTATTGCCCTATACACCTTGCTTTCATTTATTAAGGGTATTGATAGACCTTTTTTTACTACAGTTCTAGATTTTATGGCAAAAATGAATAATAACCTAGATTTAAGTTCACTCTAAATAACCCAGAGTGTAAAGGACATGTTTTTAAAAGTTTCAGATGTCCGTAACTATAGTATAGCTATATTGATGTTCAAAATGTCATTCATGCCTCAAAACAAGCAGATGGGCACTGCACTTCTAATATTATAACAACATAATCATTAAATAGTTTCTCTGAAAACATATAAATGGTCACCTAGTTTTATGAAGAAAACTTGAGCTTGTGATTTACTTTTTAAAATCTATTGTAGATTCATTGCCTTGTATTAGGAGAAAAGTTAGTCCTTAGTGTCTAACATACCAGTTTATTTACTGTATGTTAAGATTTGGATCATAAATGTTCCACAATTACCCATATAACAAGGATTTGATCCCTTCTTGCTTCTCTTTGCCTCTCCCTCCTCTTCCCTCGACTCCCCTCCCTTCCCGTCCGTTCCCTCCCTCCCTTCTTCTTCCTTCTTCTTCCTCCCTCTTTCCACTATGTGCTCTCCATATGATGTTCTGTGTTGTACTAATAAGAACTGACTGGACTTAAACTCTGAAACCATGAGCCGAAATAAGCCTTTCCTGCTTAAGTTGTTCACCTTACCTTTTATTGTGACTGAAAAGTGACTAAACAATAGTTACTTTAATGGCTGTGAATTGTCAAAGGTATCCTTTTGACTTACTATAGAGCTGCAATAATATTTGTCATACTACAGACAACTTATTGCTTCTTCATCCATCACTGATTCTAAATGTAATTGTATCCTAGTTTACACATGGGATGCAAAGTAGTGCCACTAAAAGCTTGCTGTAAAATCTCTTATTCTTCTGTTTTCTTCCACTTTTCTGACAACTTTAATACAGAGAAGAAAGCGATCTTAAAAGATTGCTTTTAAAATTGTCACAATAAATATTTCCCAAAGATCCTTTAGGACACACACACACACACACTCACACATGTGCGCAGCTTGATGGGAAGAGTAAAAGGTAAGAATAGAGATCATGATGAATAGGAGAATGTGCCTATAAAGATACTCTAGGGACTCACGAAAGAAACTATGACCTACTTTTATTTAGGTTTGTGTTCCAATGTTTGTAGAAATGTTCTAGTTAAAGCAGAAAAATAGCCTCAACTTTATTTTCTGAGACAAGCCACTGAGAGGCTCAGCTCCAAAAGACTGTTACAGATGTACATGTATGAGAATGCAGATATCTGAATATGAATATATTTAAGAAAATTTAAATTGGGAATTTTTAAAAGGTATTTTAGTACTATTAAGAAAACATAGTACAAATAGAATTTTAGTGATGGAAGAACTATGTTTCAAAAACAAAACAGAAACATTTTCTTTAACGGATAAAAGACCTTAACACATAGAAAAAAAATGGAACATAGGGAAAAATAGGACAGCTACCATCTCAGAACTTTTCTTAGTCAAACATAATTCTTGCTCTTTTTTAAATAAACATGCATCTTTTAGGAAGGAGATTGCTGTGATTTTTGTGAAAATTGGATTGTACTGGACATGGTATTTTGTAAAAAAAAAATGTATTAATTTTAGTATAATCCAATTATTCAAAAACAACCACCTTTGAAGTATGAGGAATTTGTTGAATTTCAGTTATTTGTGAATTAATTTACACATAAGCCAAAAGTTTGCTCCCCAAAAACAACCCTCTTAAATTAAGAATTTTTGGTCCCAGTAATGCCATGTGTCCTTCAACTTCAAAATTCAACTCATTAACAGATGATTCTTCACTTCAGAGCAAAGTAGGGACAGAGTAACATTTTTACATCATCAGTACCATGTCATTAATTCACATTCTGTTCTACCAAACACATGTGCAACCATTTTAAGTCTCCCTTTGATTGTATTCTATAGTGGTTCATTTTACGAGTCCCTTAAACAGAAAACTACATTGCTGAGTTTATTTAGGTAACTGCCTCTATTTCCTATCATATGAAGCTTTCCCTTCCTCAATTCTGCCCACTAGCATCATTTTCTTTTCCCTGTTTGTGAAGAATCATAAAATTTGCTTTATGTGTCCTTAATTTTTAGCATGTAATGTACATGTTAGTAAGGTACAGATTATTTTTTTAAAAAAGAATCTTCAGCATATTTAACTCCCTCTATATTTAAATATAAAAACTGAATTTATTTTCTGTTTCTGTTTTACTTTCTTTATTCTTAACACTAAATAGCTTCAGCAATCTAATCATAACTGTATTACTGTAATTTTTCCTTAGGAGATCAATTTTCAGCTGTGTATTAGACAACTTAACCTTTTTTCTTTTAATTTCAGTATGATGTATGCTTTACACATGCAAGTATTAAGTTTGTTGTCTGCTCCTCTCAGGATCATTGAAAGTGCATTTTCTTGTCCCCTGTTCTTCTGTTCCCTGCTCTTTGCAGAACCATGGTCTCCCTGCATTCAGGCATCTCCTCACGCTGAGTTACTATCTCTATGGCTGTGTCAATCACGTCTGCTGCATATTGGTGACACTTTTTATCCTTGTAACACCTTTATTTCCATTTTCAGGTTTCTTCCCAGTAGGTAGGGGCTGATTTCCTCTCATTTCTTTTTCTTATAATTGCTTGTTGAACTTGAATTCCTCTTGTCTGATTTTATTCTCAAGGGTTATGGCTCTTGTAATATTTTTAAGACCATGAACTATTTGTTGGAATATTCATTATGACTTCTCTTGCACTTTCAAATAATTACTGTTTTTCAAAGACTTGTTGTTTAGGATCATTGACTCTGTTGTTTTTAATATATGTATGTCTCATTCTTGATTTATTTTTTAAAGGAAATAATGAACTGATGAATGATTAAATGGAAAATGAGAAAAAAGACAGGTGAGCCTATGTAGGACTATAGCTTTGACTTGGGTTTGTTTCATGACTAACTTTGATGTTTCCCTGAGGCTCACCATTCAGTCCTCTTTGGTGGTGAAGTTGTAGCTACTGATAAACCTTTGGATCCATTTACCTGATTGAATTCTTCTGAATTCATTCTCTTCCTTTAACCTCTTCCTCCTCCTCCTCCTCCCTCCTCCTCCTCTTCCTCTTCCTCCTCCTCCTCCTTCTCTTTCTCCCCATCCTCTTCCTTCTCCTCTTCCTTCTCCTCCTCCTCCCCCTTCTAAAATAAATTTATTTATGACAGTTTCATATACATGAGCCAACACACTTTGTTCTTGTTCATCTCTCCTTCTCTTCTGTTACTTCCCTATTTTCCCCAATAATTTTTCCTTCTGCTTTCATGTCACATGTATTCCATTATCCTTTTTCCCTTCCTCTCCTCCCTTAGTATCATAGTCCACTGGTTTGGGGGCGGTTTTTTGTTTGTTTGTTTGTTTGTTTGTTTTGGCATTACAGACATGATATTCAACTCCAGATCTCATGTTTGACTCATGTCACAAAGAGCTTTAATTTTTAAAAAAGCACAGTAAACTGTCTTTTTTCCCTTAGAATTTAGTTATTTAAAAAGGAGTTTTGCATTTATTTGCTTTCTGTGTGCGCATGATGGCAGAGGGCATGCACAGTTGTCACAGAGCAATTATGGAGATCATAAGAGCTGGTGGGATGGTATTCTCCTTCCATCATGTGGGGTCTGGGAAATGAACTCCATTTGTCAGGCTGGGCAGCAAGCACCATTACCTGCTGAGCCACTTGGTCAGCCTCCAATAGTCTTTAAAGACATGAAGCTTGGGATTTGTTGATGGTGATGTGGGGGAGAGCTGGATGGAGAAAATGGGAAAGCAAATATGAATATATTTTATCACATACATTAATGACATTCTCAAGAATAAAGAAAAAAGATTTTTAAAGTAAATCATGGCAAACTTTATTATCTATTTGAGAAATAAAATACTGTGGTCAGTTTTATTTCACTTTAAATTAAATAAGAAATCAATGAATTCAAAATATATTACTGAAAACTCTTTGAAAATGTATTAGTCAACTTCCTTGACCCTCTAATTATATTATGAAAAATTATGAAAATTATAATTATTTAGATGTTTGAAAGTCGCTGATAATATCAATATCAATATTAGAGGTTGTAGCTCTCAGTATGATTTTAAAATGGATACAGATTATCTATTCCTACCTAGTACTGCATTCCATATTCTAAAAATTTAATATAATTTTCAGTATATGATATAGTTTTCTAAAATTTATGATCTCTTTCCTATGGATGTGGAGATTTACACACACATCTGGTATACAGTTGTTAATGTATAGTCTACATATATTTCATGTCAACATTTACCATATAAAATGAATTGCATTTTAATTTACATAATATAGGGGTGTATACACATGCTCCTGGCCTTGCTATCATGTTATGTCTCAATAAACATAAATTGAAAATATTATACATTAAAATACAAGTTGATATACTCTGCCAAACAAATATCACAGGGAAATCATCATAAATATTGATCTGAGTTTTGCTATATAAAATTATGTGCACATTTACTGAAAAAGTGTACTTAAATTTTTTTAAATCATCACTCATCAATTTTCTGATGCAACATATTTTACTTTTTCCTATCTTGGATCGAAAGGTATTAAAGTAAGACCTGTGAGCTCTCTCAGCTAACCAATTCCCTATCCTGAGACCTCCCTGAGAGCTTCAACAAATGACCTGACAAGACATGCCCAATTGTGCAATAGTAGCACAAAGATTATGTGAGTAATCAAGCACTTTCTGATTGGATTTAAATTCTGTTTCAAAAGATGGAGTCTATACCTGACACTGATATCAGGCCTAGGAACCTGTGGCTAGACAGGTTACAGAGAACTACTACTATTATTTTGCCAAATAGACATAGTATTAAATTGACTCTTGATGACTTATTGTTATACCTATAAATTAATGTAACTCTCAACTCTTACCAGAGACGCTTCCTCATGTAGCAAATGGTGACTAACTCAGATACACACAACTAGCCAATATGCAGAGAATAAGGGATTATCAAGTGCTTATTCGTGAACAGGCCACCTATAGCAAACCTCTACCACCCAAGTCTCGGGAGTCATTGTGGAAAAGGGGGTGGAAAATTGTAAGAGCCAAAGGTGGTTGATGACCACAGGGAAACAGAGCTTTCTGGACAGCTTGGCAGTTATTCATATGAACTCACAGCAATAACAGCATGCACAAAACCCATATCAACTTAAGAAAGACAAAATCTCAGTGTAAGAAGAGGGGAAGTGGTTAAAAAGTCCCAACTCTAGCTGAGGAATTATTGGCAAAGCATTATTGACTCTGAGAGGTAGAGTCAGTTTTAAGATTGTGATACTGACTGGATTAGCCAGGCTCCAGTAGATGAATCCACACAAAAGGGCTTTTGGGGACACAAATTTGACTAATAGACCTTAATATATGTAACAGAGCACAGGAAATAGGGCAAGGGATATCAAGACAAGGGTATATAAAGGGGAGGGAATCTATACATGATAAAAGTATACATGTGAAATTTGCAAAAATTTAATAAAAATGAAAAAAGAACACTGTTAAAGTATGTCATCAATATAAACATGAGATAACCAGCCAATGTTGAACATCAGACATAAAGGTTAAATCAGGAAACCAGAGATAAACCAAATAAAAGGAGGAAGAGCATCATCACCTTCTCTGTGTATGAAATCACTGACAGAAGGGTTTGCACAAATAATACTAAGGCCCTTTGTGGTACAGGTACTACTGAAATTAATTGGGAAAACTGAGAATAGCTAGATACTAAGAAATTCTCAACACTTCTCATTTTTCCTTCACACATTTGGTAATCTGTAAACATAGCTGAAATCCACTCTGATAAAATGCAGTGTGTGTGTATTTTGACAGTATCTCAACTGTGGGCTTTCACATTCTATTCCTTGATAAGAAGTTTTCATTACTACACATATTTTAGGTTATTCAATAGCCCAAAGAAATAAAGGACTAGTAAAAATACCTGAAAACTTCCTCATACTCTTATCTTCAGAATGGAAAGTTTGTTACTAGTAGACATAACAAACAGTGATACGTAGCAGGGGACAGTGATACATAACTGCAGCTTAACAGAGGTCATTGATCTTTACAAATTAGACTGACAACAGAGATCCATTAAAGTCCAAAGCACAATGGAAATATCCCTTTTCTTTGGCCTTTCTTTTATCTCCCTTCTTCCTAAATCTGCTTCCTCTCTCCATACGCTACTGTCTTTCAGGAGACACACTAAATGCTCATGAGGTAATGGTCTTTACAAACTTCATTTATCTCATTTGAGAAGTTTCCCTAATTCCAAATATTAATTTTTGTTATGTGTCTGAATAACAAGAAGTTGGTTGTATCATCGATTAGGCTACAGAGAAGAACCAAATCAGTAAGAGAGGGGGTTGCTTACTGCAAGACAGACTTACCCATCCAATTATGACCAAAAACAGGACACATTATCACTATTGCTCAACTCGTATTTGTCATTCAATTCCTTCCATTTTTTTCTGGTATACTCTTACTTAAGGTAAACTTAAAGGTTAATAATCAAATAATTCTTTGGATAAGAATCTATATCCTGTAACTTCTAAGCCAGCCTCAGCTTCTCCTACTAAGAGAGGAACAAGCCTTAGCTTATCCATTTTCATAGTCATTTGAGGCCTATTTATTAGATGCTTTTGAAAAGTCAAAAGCCTTACTCGTGTAGCTGTTTAAATGACTGAATTACTTGAATAGGTAATAAAAAAGAATAATGAATATAGCTGAATGTGATATAAATTACAACAGGAAGAAAAATATCTGCTATGCAGAAATGCCACTTTGTTCTCTGATTCCTTCAGACAGAGGGGAAATTTATTCAGAAGTTTTGCATCCCTCTCACACCTCAGCAATTAACTGATTCTGTTCATGTTTAAAGATAAATCACGAGCCTCTTAGGAGCAAAAAACCTGTCTTACTCATGTTTATATTCTTAATGTTTATTTTAGTGCTATAAAGAGTAGATGGTTATCTGTATATGTGTCTCTGTGTATGTAGAGGTATATTAGATCCATATAAATATAGATACTGCAATAATTAGGAAAGCAAAACTATTTTAAGAAAAAGTCTATATGGGGCTTGGAAAATGGTATAACTGGTTATGTGGTCTGTACAACCATCGGGACAATAGTTCCATAATCAGAGCCTATACAGTAATACTAGTGCTGCGAATGTGGAGAAAGGTGGCTACTTGGAGCTCATTGACCTATCATACTCCTGATATCCAGTGAGAGACCCTGTCTTAAAACACAAAGTGAATGGCATCTGAGGAATGACACCTGAATTGTCTTCTGATGTCTACAAGTGCATGGCCACATTTACATTTACACCCATAAACATACACACACAAGCACACACACACATTCATGCGCACACGTACATGCACACACAATTTATAGACGTTCTTGGGAGTCTGTTTTTCATTAAACCACATGACTAAAAAGGAAATCCAGTTCTAAGGACCAAAAACAATGGTTTTGCATCTGAGCTATGTGGTTGCTGTCATGTTAACACTTTCCACCCATCATCAAATTTACATGCAGTCTTTTGGGGAGGTGGAATCTTACATCAGAATATTTGAGTCATTACCTCTTTCAATTTTGCCTGTTGACTCCTTTGCTTATTAGCTATAACAATTTAGAGAAAAATCTTAAGTTCTCTGTTTGTGGGTTTCTTCACATATTATTAGGAATTTTATAATCTAAATGTGTTGAGTGAGCCTTAATCAGAAAGTGTGTATTAGACAGTTTGTGTGATATTTAGCATATAATACATTCTCAGTAGTGACTTCTGCTAGTGTTTGCCTTAGTGACTGCTGCAAGAATGAGATAGGTGTCCTAGCTTTTTTCTCTATTGCTGTGATAAAACACTCTGATCAAAAACAATTTGGAAGGTTTAGTTTGCTTACAGCTCAGTCTGTTATCAAGGGAAGCTGAGGAAGCAACTTAAGACAGGAACCTAGAGTCAGAAACTGAAGCACAGATCATGGCAAAACACTGCTTACTGGTTTCCTCCCCTGGCTTGTGCTCTTACTTTAATTCCTCAAGACTATACATTTGGCCACTTTCAAAAGATCAGCTTTCTCAGCATGACTTCCTATATGGGCTTTCATCAACAGCTTTTTGCATTTCTTTGATGGCTGCTAAAACAGAGTTATTCTTCCTCCAGTGTGCTACAATGTTCACTTTAGTGAGCTTTCATGCTCTTAGTTAGACTTATTTGCACTTATGAGTATTATTTGTGTGTGCATATTTGCATGTATATGTTTATGTGTATGCAGATGTTGCATATATGTGTTTACATTTATGCAGATGCCATGAATATAGGTACACACACATGTGTGCGCATATGTACGGAGGCTAGTGTTCAACCTCAGGTGTCATTTTTGTTGAGATATATTTTCTCATTGGCCTGGAGCTCACCAGTTGCTTAGTCTGTCTAGCTAGTAAACTGTCAGGAGCCACTTGTCTCCAAGTCCTACCTACTGGGGTTATTAGTCCTGTGCTCAAAAGGCAAACACTCTACTAACTCAGCTATTTCCAGACATATTCCAAGATTTTTTCAAGGTTATTTTAAATAATATTGTTCCATTATTTATTCTCATATTGTAATCTTCAATAGGAAGATTGCTCAGGGTTTTATGCTGATTTTGTATCCTGTTATTTTGTTACATGGGTTTATCAGTTCTAAGGGTCTTTTGCTGGACTCTTTAGTGTTTTTTATGTACAGGTGTCACCATATGTGATTTCAAGTTATAATATAGAACCATAATAATAAAACAGCATGAAGCTGGCACAGAGCAACATATAGAGCAGTAGACTAAAATAGAGCACCTAGATAAAAGCACATGTAAATATGCCGACTTGTTTGTGATGAAGAGGTCAAAATATGTATTGGAGAAAATAAACCCTTTTCAACAAATCATGCTTGGAAGACTGGATATCCACATACAAAAGAATGAACCTAGATCCTTATCACCCACCTTGTATAACTATCAATATACAGTGGATCAAAGAAAGATAGAAACTTTAAAAATGTTACAGAAAAAAAAATAGTTCAAGATGTAGGTGTCCTAGTTTGTTTCTTCATTGCTGTGACAAAACACTCTGACCACTACCAACTTGGGGAGGAAAGGGTTTATTTAGCTTACATATCCTGGGTCACAGTTCATCCAGGAGCCCAAAGTAGGAACTCAGGGCAGGAACCTGGAGGCAGGAGCTGGAGCGCAGGCCATAGAGGAATGCTGCTTACTAGCTTGCTCCCTTGGCCCCTGCTCAGCTTGCTCTCTTATCCAACACAGGCCCACCTGCCCAGGGGTGGCACTACCCACAGTGGGTTGGGCCCTCCTATATCACTCAGCAATCAAGAAGATGCCCCCACAGATATGGCCACAGGCCAATTCAATGGAATCAATTCCCCAATTGAGGCTTCCTCAACCCAGGTGTGTCAAGTTGACACTAAAGCTATCCAGAACAGTAAGTATCAGCAATAACTTTCTGAAGAGAAGTCAAATTACTCAGTAATTCAACAATTAACAAATGGAATTTCATGAAATTAAAATGGTTCTGAGAAGAAAACATTAAGTGAAGAGGCAGCTTATATATCTGAGAGAGTTATTATCTATAATACATAAAGAACTCAAAAGCTAAATACTCTAAATATCAAACAACATAATCAGAAAATGGGCTAATGAAATGAGTAGGTCTCAAAAGATATAATACAATGGGCAATAAACGTGAAAAATGTTTCAACATTATTGACCATCAGGAGAATACATATTAAAACTACAAAAATTACATTGATATTATTCTACCTCACCCCAATCAGACCGTTAAGAAAATAAATAATAATAAATGTAGTCTAGGATGTGGAGAAAAGAATAAATAATAATAAATGTAGTCTAGGATGTGGAGAAAAGGGAACCCTTTTACTGATGATGGGATTGTGAACTAGTCTAGAAACAATGGATATCAACATGGTAAAATTATACACAACATATGACCCAGCTACACCACTCCAGGGTATGCACCCAAAGATATGTTTATTGTAGCACAATTCCCAATAGCTAAAGTTTAAAATCAACCTACATGTTTGGCAGCAGCAGAATGGATAAAAAAAGTAGTATTATTAACAACAGAAATTTATTCAGTCATAAAGAAACATGAAATTATACCATTTGTGGAAAAATGGAAGCAACTGGGATTATCATATTAAGCCAACTTCGGAAAGAAAAATTTTCCCTCATTTGGCAATCCTATATTTTATATCGATATAAAATCATGGATCTATATATAATGCATGAAAATAAAAGTGAAACTCTCTGGGAAAAATAAGACTCATGGGAATGAGGAGGGTTGAGAAAGAGGGTAAGAAAGTATAGGGATACCATGGTCCAAATATATTATAAACATGTATTAATATCTTATGAAACATGATATTATGTACAATGACTCTATCCCAATATTTCAACATGACACATGTCTACTTTAGGAAGATCTTAATTGTTTGTTTGAGTTTTCATAAGAACATCCCTATTTTATACAAACAAACAAGTTATTCTGAGAACATTGCTATGAATTAACTATTCCAAGTATTACTTTTTATTAATATCACTTCTCTATCCTGGTTAAACATATGTTTATACAAACAGAAGCAATAAGAAAGTTGAGAACCGGCAGTATCACATCACTTACCTATATAATTTGAACAAAAAATATATAGTTTTGTTGGTTTGAAGGACAAAAGAAGTTAAAAATCAGTAAAAAATCTTGATCAATGATTTCTGGGGGAAAATTCAATATTGCTATAGGCATACTCACACAGGTGTCTTCTCTCATGATGTAAAATACCAAACTAATTACTTGAATTTATCCTTTCTAGATGTGAGGGTGTGTCAGGAATAAATTGATTCAGCATCAAACGTCAGACTACCTGCTGAAAGTAACTAAAAAGTCACATATTTGGGAAATTATGTACACATATTTTTTTTCCAAAATTTAACTCTGTATTAAGTAACATGTAGAAACAAGCTGTTTCTTGAAAAGTTCATTAGCACAAATTGGAATGCAGTCACTTACATGGGATTTTTGGCTCACTGATGGGAAAAACCTAGTTGGAGATCATTACTTCAGAGACAAGAATAGTGACTGAATTTATGGATAGTATCGGTGGTTTATTTTTCTAAAAATTTAGATATTGAGAAAAAAGTGTCCTTTATGTCCCTCTGACCAAATTTTTATGGGCCTCAAAGTATGTCTGTCAAACACCCAAGAAGGTTAGTTTCACCAGTCTTGTATTTTTAATTACTGTGTGTCATGTAGATAAATCTTGGGCGAAGACCTGTTGTTCTCAGATAAACCTTACCTAGACATATATTTCTTGACCTGCTATGTATAATTTGTCAGTACGTTATAGGAGTATTATGGTTCCCTCCATTGTTCAAAACTAGCTAAGCATTGTTTATCTCTCACATTGTCTCACCCCTCCATCATGGTTTTCTCACTTAAGGTGCCTCCATTTCCCCCTTTCTCCCTTAACAATACCCTTCTCCTACAGTCCTACCTCTCTTGAGCTCCTTCTTTCCCTTTATCCCTTAGGTTCCTTGTATACCCTTCCCTCCCCTCCTCCCTTAAACTAACCCAATTTACATCTATATCTACCTTATTAACACCTGTTTCCTACTGTTCTTCTCTTTCAGGTTCTTTCTTTTGCTTTACCTCCCAGGTTCCTTTCCATTATCTTGGTTCCTGCAGTTATGTCTGGATACACACTCACTTATTAGGATTTGGTGCTAGAATCCACATATGAGGGAGAACATACGTTATTTTTTTTTCTGAGTCTGCGTTACTTCACTTAGTATAACAGTTTCTAGTTCCATCCATTTACTTGCAAATTTCATGATTTCATCTTTCTTT
>NW_008359214.1:2636431-2654950 GCF_000622305.1 Nannospalax galili
GGTGCCGACAACACAGCAGACAGTAGCAGGGATATCAGAGTATAAGGGCTCTAGTGGGGGGAGGGAGGCTATGGGAGGGTGCTATCTGGGAAGTGGGTGTAAAAATAAATAAATTTAAAAAAATTTAGATATTGAAAGCATTGCTTAAATGTCAGAGTAATTTTTTCTAAATATATTTTCTGCAGTGTTCTATAAAAAGAAAAACAATTTGTGTCCTTTTATAGCCAACTTCTACATGTTTTGCAACATTGACATCTTCAAGGAAGAAACTGATGCAGCACTTACAGGGACATTCCTATTTCACTTTTCACTCAAACCTCAGAGCGATGGAATCTGATGCTAGAAGAGTGTGCCCTGTAAAATGTAAGGGTAGGAAGCTGAGAAAGTGATCAGGTGACTCAAAAAATTAACTCCACTGAGTCTGTCTTAGTTACATTTCCTGTTGCTGTGATAAGATACCCTGAAAAAAGCGATATAAACAACAAAGGGTTTCCATCCTGGTGAGGAACTCCTGACCAAACGAGCTTGCAGCAGCTGGTCACATTATATCTACCATCAGAAAGCAGAGAAAATGAATGCTGGTGATCTGCTAGATTTATCCTTTCTAAGCAGTCCAGAAGCCAAGTCCAGGTAAGGTTGCTCCATATTCAGGATGGGTTTTCAAATAACCTAATCAAGATACTCCCTCCCAGGAATGCCCAGAGGCTAACCTAATTCAGATAATCGCTCCCAAGTATGCCCAGAGACTGGCTTCCCAGATGGTTCAAGATCATGACAATTTTGTAATCAATGTTAACCATCACACAGGACACAGAAATTATTCAGAGAACTGACACTGCAGTATATATGGAAATGGGGATTCTCTCAGAGCAAGCTTGTCTCCTACTCACCTTCATGGGGAGAGATGAGAGTAATTGCCTTTGTATTTTCAAATTAAGAATACAGCATTAAGAAGATATTTTTTAAAAAAATTTGTTGCATGTAGGAATGTGTGAATTTGTCAAATAAGAAAACTACCATAAAATAATTGATTCAATAAATTGATTTCAAGGTATTAAAAAAAATCCACAAAAAAAGAAGATATTTAGGAAAACTTAATGTGTCTCCTGCTTTTTGAGATGGCTGGTTATACAGCAGATGGGGATCTGATGAGCTTGAAGAACTGGAGATATGACAGACAGGCTGGAGTGTTGCTAGCAATATTATAGAGAGAAATAGAGGCTCTGCAAGCAGCAGACACCATCAGTATGGGCCAAGGCAACATATGGGGCACTTGCCTCATAGGGCGCTTCTGTGACCAAAGTTTCTCAATGCGCTTCACTGTATGACTACAGTATCTCCAGAACCTGTAATCTCACAGGTGCTATAGACAACCTGTGGACCGTGCTACAATAGGTATATGTTAACTATCAAGGAACTGAAAATAAATAGAAGCAGTTACAGGTGGACATTTTCCTTCCAATTGATTTTAAACATCTACGAGCTCCAGAAAACGTGAAGACATGAGATATCAGTGTGGTAAGTGTTCTGTTCCTTTTACTTTCTTGTCTGCTTCTTATCCTTAAAACCCATGGGACTAGGAAATTGTGTTAACAGATCTGGGAAGAAGCAGTTGAGGAAGATGTCAACACAGCCCCATCTCTGAATCTGCTCTTACTGCAAAGCTAGAGCTCTGAGTGAGGGAGAAATGATTACACTAAATTGGACTGGACATTTCAATTTCTATGGAGGTGAACTTGTTTATTGACTTAGTATGATCAAGCAATCTTTATTACCTATGTATGAACAGACTGTTAGGAGACTATCTATATTTTTACCCAAGGGCACTAGAGAAAATTAAAGAGATGAAATATATTGTTTCATAATTACACCTAATTATTCCTATTCATACAATTTATTGTTTAAATCGTCTGTTCTGTTAACTAAAATAAACCATGTACTGCATTTAAGATTATCTTTTAGTTATATATAGTGACTACTAGCCTTCAGGGTGGTGCCAACAGTTGGGTAAACATATCCAATAGGTGTTAGATTTCCTTTCCACTCTCAAAACACTTTGTAGAATAATACATGCTAAATGTCAAATCCACTGGAATAAGCTAATTTGACAGTTTACCAGAATGAGTATGTACTATTTTTGTTAGTTTCAAGGAAAAGCACAGATTAAACAACTGTAAGTAAATATGCAACTTACAAGAATAAGACTCTAGGTATTATATGGGAATTTCAATGATACGCAGCATGATTAGGGTGATTTTGTTTTATTTTGAAGAAGTCACTGGACATCAGTCTTTATATTTCCTTCACTATATGGTCCATATTTTTTGCACATTGGTTTTACATAATTATTTAGGGCTGTGCATTTTTAATTTTTTATTCTTCTAAAATAGTTTTAATCATTTTTATTTTATGTGTGTGAGCACATTGCCTGCATGTATGTAAGTGCATCTGTACTGTACAATGCCTACAGAGGTCAGAAGAGGGTGTCAGATCCCCTGGAATTGGAGTTATAAATGTTTTTTTGCTGCCATGAGAATGATAAGAACCATAACCCAGTCCTGCAAGAAAGGCCAGTGTTTTTAAGCTCTAAGCCAACTCACCAGACCAATGTTTAAAAATCTTTTGAGAATTTCATATGTTAGTACTACATTTACCTCACTTCCATTTCTCCTTCTCCCCTCCTCAAAGGCTTCCCACATTCCTTCCCCGCGCCCCCCCTCTAATTTTGTGACCTCTTATTATTATTACACACAAAGATGGATATATATATATATATATATATATATATATATGATTCCATTTAGTGGAGTCATTTAAGGCTGACCACTTGGTACTAGATAACCTATTGAGGAAATCATCCCTGGAGAAAACTGATTCTCTGTTTCCCAGCAGCAACTCATCCACACTGCCATGTCATCTGGAAGTGTCTTTTTGCAGGTATGTTTAGTAATCATATTATTGAGATTCCATGGGTGCAGTTTCCCAGTCATGTTTAGAAGACACTATCAACCAGTATTTTCCTGCCCCTCTGCTCTTATAGTCTTTCTGCCCTTTCTTCCATGAAGCTTCCTGAGCCTTAGACATAGGGACTTCAGTTGTCACTTTTTCTTTGTATTTTTGTCAGTTATAGATTTATGTAACAGTCTTCAACTGTTACAAAGTGAATCTTTTCTATGAAGCTTATCTATGTATAAAAAGATAAGTATCTATAATATCTATAAGTATCCATAATATAGCTAGAAATTATAATGGTTAAGGAAAGTGGCAGTAGTGGGTTTACCTCCAGGGTCTCTGAAATCTTCTTCCATTGGTATTTGGTTAAATTAACAGTACCAGGCATGAATTTCTCCAATTGTGTAAGCCTTAAGTCCAATTAGTGGGCTGTTTATTACCCTTAAGATAAAAGTGCTACTATTACACCATTCGGCACAATTTGCTGGACTGGTCATTGTTGTGATTCATCAACTTTACAGCTGGATAAAACTACTGATTGCTTTTCTCCCTTGGCAGCTTGAATTGCACCTTCAAATAGTATGAGAGCTAGTCTTCTTGGGAGGAGGTGTCCAGGACAGCTTGAGAGGAGGTGTCCAGGTTGTTGGATTCCTCCAAGTCCTGTTTCTGAAGTGGCTGATGTCCTCAGAAAAATCATCTACCTTCAAGTTCTGGGAGGAAATCAAAGACAATGTAAATACCCTATTTTGTTTCGGAAGTCTTTTTTACTACTTTGACTAACAACTGGAAATTTCCCATGCCTGGCACTAGGATTTTTACACACACACACACACAAACACACAGAAACACACTCACAAACACTGTGCATTTTGAGTAAGCTTATTAAATAATATGTTCCCCATAACTTCTTCAGACATAGTGATATTTATCTCTCCTCATCCCTTTTCTTCTGTATTACTCTTTTTCCTCTTTACCTGTTAAAGTTCCCCTTCCCCAATTTTTCCATTTCCCCCTTGATCCAGCCTATGAGCTACTCTCCTCCTCTCTGGAGCTCATTCCCATTTCCCATATGGTCCTTTTCTGCTTTCCTGTTTTCTCTGGTTATTTCGGGGTATATTCTCACAGCTAAAGATTCAGAACTAGGAACCATAAATAGGAGAGTACGTGAAACATTTGCCTTTTTTTTTTCTTTTTATTTTATTATTATTTTTTATTTTATGTATATGAGTGCATTGCCCGCATGTGTGTAAGTGCATCTGTGTTGTGCAATGCCCTCTGGAGGTCAGAAGAAGGTCGTTGGGTTCACCCGGAACTGGAGGTATGGAAGGTTGACAGCTGCCATGAGGGTGTTGGGAATCGAATCCAGGTCCTCTGCAGGAGCAGTCAGTGCTCCCAACACCTGAGCCATCTCTCTGGCCCCAGCATTTGCCTTTCTAAATCTGAGTTACTTTACTCAATGTAACGTTTTCCAGTTCCATTTACCTGTAAAATTTATGAGTTCATTTTTCTTTACAGCTGAATGGAACTCCATCATATATGCCCCACATTTTCATGATCTATTCAACTTTTCTACCTCTATTTTGTAGCTATTGTGAATGGAACAGCAACGAACATGACTAAGTAGGTGTCTCTATAGTAGGATATCAAGTCCTTTGGGTATATGCCAAGAAATGGTATACCTGGGTTACATCATAGCTCTGGCTTTAGCTTTTTGAGAGTTTTCACACTGATTTCCATAGTGGCTTTTCCAGGTTTCAATCCCCAAGCAGTGATTGAGGTCCCTCTTTCCCCATATCCTATGCAACACTTTTGTCAGTTGTTTTCTAGATCTTAGCCTTTCTGACTGGAGGAAGATGAAATCTTAAAGTGGTTTTAATGTGCATTTCTCTAAACATTTTTATTGTTCAGTATTACACATACAAGATGCATGCTTTATCTTTATTGCATTTGCATTCATTAAAAGTTCTGAGTCATCTCAGTCTGATTTTTCCTGGTTTATTTCTGCTGGAATTCTTTCTTTTTTCAGAGAGTTTAGGAGTATAGATCTGTTATTTTTAGCAACAGAAAAAGCATCTCTCCAAGGTAATGGGACACCATGAGGTGTGCTCTTGCATATTACTTCCTTTACTAATTAAAGGGAATGTGAGATTGAGAGTAAGTTGGCATTGTTAAAGTAAATGACCCAATGCTTTAGTAATGAAGACACTTAGGAGCTGAAGTTTATTGTTTTCATTTTAATCTCAAGCAATTCTAGACCTGCAGAGGAGGTTGCTCTGTTCGTCCAGCAGTGCCTCACTTCCACTGTCCCAGAAATGGCTGCCCACTGACTGTAAAAACAAAACCATCTGTAATGAGCTGTATTTCAGATTGAAGTGTTTCATTCATATGCAGAGTAAATTGATATCAGACATTTATTAAATCTGGTTTTTAACATGCTGTCATAAGTGGGTTTCTTCAAAGGGCAGAGATATTGAGAGACTAAAAGTTGCTTAAATGATGCCCCATAAAATACAGATGAGACTCAGATGCCTTTGGATTAAATATTCATTACTGGATATTTACATAATGCATGGGAAAGTGCTTTTAAAATAAAAACTCTCTTTATATAAATGGAAGCTATGGCCAGATTTTTCCCCATTATTCCCAATAGAGCCCTTCAAAGCATCCTTGGGAGCCTTAGAGAAGAGAAATTCTCTCCATCACGTCTGCAAAACAAGAAGGAACTCACTTGTCTGTGCTCTCCAAACCGGCCCTTTGCAGGTAGATCTGGCAATATACTACTGCCCAACCTTTAGTGTAACATCTATTTTACATGATGTATAAATACATGGTTCTGAAAAATCAAATACAGTTCTTTTCAAATGTTCATTAAAGAATATGGAATTCTCTAGAGGATTTCTCCATTAACTATGCAGAATCACTTGAATGCACAGACACAGACAGAACTGGCTTCCAGTCCTGCCTCAGATGCTTACTGCTATTTACTAGTTGTGAGCATGAACACATAATCTTATCTCTAGGCTTCATTGTTTTCATCTTTCTATATGCTATTGCAATGTTTATCTTGGAGGATTACTTGGAGATTAAATGATGTATTGCAGGCAAATTACTTAGGCTCTAACAATTTTAAAAGACTGAAAAATAGTTAATTTTTCTCCCACATACACATCACTATTGCTAAGTTAGAAGCAGTCAACTCTCAATGACCCATATTAATATATGGAAATCTCTGTGCACATAGGTAAAAATAACTTGAGCATGATTTTCACACTTTGTTTTATAATCTATTCTTATATTTTATAATTTTCTAATAAATATTTCTGTGTAAAATTTAGACATGGAAAAGATTTTTAGGAAGTGAGTGGAATAACCTTTTCATTTTACAGATGAAAAATTTCAGAGATAGCAAATAAAATTACAAATGTGCTACAGCTACTTAGTGGGACTCAAAATCAAATATTTTCTCTTTGTTCTGTGATTTTGTATTACATCAAATAAAGCTGACATTTAAAATTATATCTGTCAGTTTGACATGGCTGGAAAAGTGCTATCCTTCCCTTACTACTAGGCTATTCATTCACAATACCCATACTAGGGAAAGCACAAACAGGCATATGATTTATGAATAATTCTATTCAAAATTTTGAGTTAGTTTAGTTCAAACTCTGGGTTACTGAGGACAGCTGTGGAGATTATAGATATAGATATAGATATAGATATAGATATAGATCACCAACTCAACCTTAAAATAGAGACTGCATCACTTTACCATGTTAGCAGACTGCATTGCTTACTTTGGAGTTTAGAGGTAGAGTAGGGATGAGGACTGTTTATAGCCTGAGCACACACTCCCATCTTAGCTTAATATCTTGGCTTATAATATCTCTAGAGGAAAGAAGTAATTAAATGCTTTGTAGGAAAAGTCCTTCTATTGTGATTCCTAAGCAGGTAAAACCAGCATAAGAGTGAACAAAGCTGTTGATGATAATAAAGAAGTGCTGCTAATCATTTCTTAAAGAACTAGAAATTGAGATTTACTTTGAAAAATTCACATGAGAGATAGTCTTTGAGAGAGATGCATTTTGCAGTACTTTATGCTTCCTTAATAGTACTTACTTTCTAACTTGCAGTAAGTTATTTATGCATGTGTCATCTCTTTCAATAAACAATTTAGGGATCAAATCCAGTTCTAGTTGTTTATATAGATTCTGCAGTTACCCATTCATTACAGAATCACTTTAGTAGCTATTTTCCAAGAATGTGTTAAAGAAATTAAGATGATCATGGGGCTATTAGAATTATATTTCATATATTGAGAATGGGAAATCATAATGAAATAGTTACAAACCTTCCTGGAGGAAAGGGAAATGCCCGCATATTCTCTTTAAGTAAAGGAAATAATTTACAGAAGTTCCTCCAAGGGTCTCAAATAAAAGAGACAGGAGCAATGAGAAAGTTTGCTGCAATGGTTTCAGATATACTCACTTTAATATGTAATTCTATGATTTATTTCGAACTGTTTCCAATGAGATATTGTAAATGAAATATGATCTGAACACTAAAAAAGCTCAAGTCCTTCTGTATGGGGCTGGCTTTCGCTTCATGATTTCTAACCCTGAAGGGTCTCAAATAAAAGAGACAGGAGCAATGAGAAAGTTTGCTGCAATGGTTTCAGATATACTCACTTTAATATGTAATTCTATGATTTATTTCGAACTGTTTCCAATGAGATATTGTAAATGAAATATGATCTGAACACTAAAAAAGCTCAAGTCCTTCTGTATGGGGCTGGCTTTCGCTTCATGATTTCTAACCCTGCCTGCATAAAACAGACAGTGGTGGCTGACTGTGCAGTATCTATTTCCTCATCTTTCTTCCTGAAAGACTTTTAGATCCATTCCAGAATTTCCAGAATCCACTGCACTCTCACAAATTCCAAGAGACTCAGGGGGAAACTTAATTTGCAGGTCCCAGGGAAGGTACATTCCGATGATCTATTCCAATCCTGGTTTGCCATCAGTCAGACAGGTGATTGGTTAGAAAGTCAGATTGAGCTATCAGCACACATTTACTGGTGCCCTCTGCAGTTATTGATCCAATCAGGGTGAATTTCAAGAGCCTCTCTTTTCTTCGGCTCTCTTCCTGTCTTCTTCTTTCTCTCCCAACATCCCCCTATTTTCTCTCTCCTCCAACCATTTTCTTCTTTCAGCCCTTCTCCTGCTTTCACACCTTAATCTCTGCTCTCCTGATGAGTATTAGGAAAATAGTCAACTGGCTAGTCAGCTGGCTAGCAGCTTTGTGGAAACCTGTCTTTTCACCACCAGGAATGATGGCCATAATGAAGTAGGGCTGAAGGAGACTTAACAGTTAGAGAAAACTTGGGTCTTTGATATTGTCCCCCAAAACTATAATGATCAACTATAATGATGACTTCTAAACCTTATGCTCTATAGGGACTTTCAATTCTTTGAAATGATAAATGTACTTACTGTTTAAGCCAGTTTGTTCCAACATGCTACAAAATAATTTGGATGCACCCTTTCAGTCCTCTACCTCATTTTAAAATTTCTTTCCTTGCCAACTTATGTTCTATATGTGCTATTATTATTCTTATGTAGAGAAACATGTCTGGCTTTATGATACTAAATGATTACCATTAAATATTGACAATAGCAAAGGGAAAAACGTACAAACTCAAATGAAATGCTAGCAGCTAAAAAGGCCGATTTTATAATGTGCATTTGTAGCAGCCATTTCAGCGACTCTACATAATGGTTTTAAAGGACTTTCAATAATGTTTCCTGCAGCTGTGCAGACTTTTAACTTTTAACTCTTCATTTAAAAAATACATCTAAATATAAATCAAGCACTATACACTTCCAATTTAGCTGTTTGAATGGAAAGAGAAAGTTGAAAGCTGGAGCAGTCATGAGTAAGTGCTATAGAAAGCTGGAGTCGACAGTTGCAATTTAAAACCAATCAAGTGGGCAGGAGAAGGGGAACACAGAACCTGAAAATAACTGGTAAGCTTAGAAATAGTCTTAAAGCAATAGCTGCACTAATAATGATTATGGCTAATTAGTGATCCAAGCATGCCACCCTCCAGGCAAGGGGAATTGAAGGTGAGAGGTAGCTTAAGCACAGTCTTGTCAGTTTCCACCAGCAATATTCACCTGAGTTAGTCTCTCCTAATATGGAAACATTTCACTTTATACCAAAGTGCAGTACAGGAAGGGGCAGCTGCACAGTTGCAAGACATGTATCCACACTCCCAAGATGCTTCGAATCTATCAAGCATGAGACCAGAAAACTAAGACTTTAATGTGGATGAGATACATAAAGAGAGAAATGGCATTAATCTACTCTTTCAGAAATGTTTATTCTTGTTTTAGCTATCCAGAGTATATAGTAATTGTATTATCTTCACATACTCAATCCTAGTTGTTACTTATGGAATAAAAATGAAGGCTTTTTAATGTAAAATAATCCTTTACCCATTAGTTCTATGAATGAAATTAGTATCTTAACTATTTCTTTAGTTATAAGTAGTTATAACCTGAGCAAGTCTTTAAGATCTTTGACATAAGTGAAGAGCTTTTAACTCAAGACTGATTTTGCTTATAGGGGATTTCTGAGTGAAACACACACACACACACACACACACACACACACCTTCCTGTATGACGTATCAAAATACTTCTTATTGAATGTTCCTACTCTATAGGCAGTGAACAAAATCATTTCAACCTATGAATTAGGAAATATGCTTCATTTTTAGGATATGTGCTTTCTTCATCTCTGAATATTTTTATTTAAGTTCTGAGAACAATTATTAATTTCAACAATATGAAAATTCTGAAAATGGTAAAGAAAAACTAAGGTATTTTACAGGACTAAGAAAAATGGAAATCGTTATTAACACATTGTTTTGTTTTTGTTGTTTTTTTTTTTTTAATTTATTCTTGGTACTGGTTCAAAAACAAATTCATGAACACTTGGTAGAAGCTACATTATGTGGTTAGTTTTGAATCTCAGCTGTTACAGTGTTTTTTCCCTAATCTTCTCAAACACAGAGACAGAGGTGGGTAAGTGTGAATCACAACTTCAGCAACTTTGGAGATATTTGGGTCCACGGTTTCAGAGGACCCTGACTGACTCTTTCAAAACAAGACAAAGGCAAGATGGGGAAGCAGTGGGAATGTGCAATGCACCATTGCAAGGACAGTTTTCTTCATCCTGAACCTTATTTACTTATTTGTCTTTGCTGGTTAGACGCTTAAAGAAGAAAAGGAAGCTGACAATTATTTTCTTTTATTTTCTCTCTTTTCTGATGGTAATTTATTGTTATTATCTATGAATGTTTTAAAATCTTTCTCAAAGTAAAATATAAAGAAACATAAATTTAAACATAATCTCACATGTGTAAAAATGTATTAAAGTGTTATTCATAGTTCACATGTAAGCAAAATCAAAGCAATCCTTGAGAGAGCTTGTATTACAACATGGCACAGCAGCATTTCCAGTCTCTTTTGCTCTTCTAAAATCCTGTAAGTTCCCACTAAAACAGGATCTCTTTCTTCTCTTGAACTTGGATAGGAATTTTGACAACCTCTATCAAAAGCGCATGGTTAGAGGCCTCAATGTGCCATTTTCCGGCTATGTCCTAAACCCTCATATGACTCTTGCTGGCACCTTCTCTGGGTAATCCGTCTTGTTTTCAGTTATTGTGCTAAGTTCTAAGAGATAATAGGGAGATACTTCCTAGAGAACCCTCAACAGTTAAAACACAATGGCCCCATTTGATGGAAGCCACCAGAGATGCATGTGAGTTGCAAAAGATTAGATGCAATAACATTTGCATCAACATTCTGAAGCCTAGGTATGATGAACAAGAGATACTTGGTCATTGACTGTCATCTATGAAATGTTAACTCATACAAATTAAGAGTGATAATAAAAATTCTAAACTAAATACAACCTATAATGCAGGATTAGATAACTGTGACAGATATGTATCAGGTTACGTTTACCATGTCTTACTACCATTTACTCCTAAGGAAATAATTCAAACAATAATATATAACACAAAAAGTGTTAAACATTTCTATCAAATATGTATGGAAAATATAAGTATCTAAGCATTATCAATCATTTTTCTAGTCCAGTGTGGTGACACACACCTTTAATCCCAACACTGAGGCAGAGGCAGTTGTAGTTCTGTGAGACTAAGGCCAGCTTGGTCTACATATTGAGTTCCAGGCAAGTTGGGGTTACAGGGAGACTCTGCCTTGAAAAAGTAAAATATAAATTAAAAAATCATTTTTTTACTCTAAGATTAAAGACAGAAATATATGTGTTGAGTTGTTTTTGATAATAAAACACATTTAAAGTTTATTATGGCCACAGTGTAAAAGACTGAGTATAGCCACCTGGAGAGCTATAGGATAGATTTTCAGAGTGGTTCCCCATAAAGAGTTAGGTCAGGCAAAGTAAGCCCTATTTTATGAAGACAGCACGTGCAGCCAGAATATTTCAGATTGGTGGCACATTAGTTTAGCAATGAGGTAGGAAATACTGAAGTACTTTTCAGAAACTGCAAGTGTTTTGCTACTGACATTTCAGCAGAAGAGAGTGTGATAGGAAGCAGCAGTAGAGATAAAGACTGGGTTTAGCTAGTAGTCAAGCTTAATGAGACTAGGTGATATATTTCATAAGTAGGTTGAAAATGCAATTATTTTTATAAGTAGAAAATTAATTTCAATGAATTCTTATAAGGTTATTCTCCTTTTTGCTATAGTCAACTGTAGCTATATAACTGACTCCATTAAAGAATTAAATTACTACTAATTGCCTTGGTAAAAGTCCTACAATGAAGAACAAAGACACAGTAGAAGGGAATGAAAGGCAAGGCAAAGCAAGGCAACTTAACAGACATCTAGACAACATGACTTTGCAGTTCTTCAATGTATTGACATTTATGCTTAATTCTTTTTCCAGAAATAGAACAAATGTGTTCTCTTCTGTTTCTTACATCAATAAGTTGCTAGGTAGTGAGTGAAGAGAAATAATGATTTCTAGATGAAAAGTGTTATGTGAAATTTTCCTGTGGAGATGGAAAACAGTTTATCAACTGAAGATTGCACATGGATAGCAGACCAAAGATGACTGCATTGAAGTCTAGTTTAGTGAAACTTGAGGTAATTAAGCTTAGCTACAGAAGCTAGAGCAACTAATGGGTGGGTACACAACTAACTAAAAAATTCTCTCTTTCGCCTAGAAATCACTAGCTGTGCACATAGCCTTATATCCCTGAGTGAGGGCATGACTTTGTGAGCCACTCTTCCAATGCCAAGACAGAAAGTTTATGAGTTCAATTTTGAGCAGGTCACTTTTAAGTAATCGCAATTCCTGACAGTCCAAAATGGGAATGAGCATGTCTGCCCATAGAACAGTACTTCAGATCGCTATTTAATAGAAAGCTGAACTAGCACTTATAGAAGGTGGTGAAGAGAAGATTAAGAAGGAGGGAACAGGGAAAGAAATGGAAAGAAAGGGAAAACAGGCAGTGGGCTTTGTGATGATTTCCCTAGAGGAAGACACAGTAATTATGTTTAATATAGTAACACTGAGTATTACCTGCTCCTTAAAAACTGAAAACATTATATACTAAGGTTCAAAACATTGAAACAGTCAAATATTTTGTATGTCAGACCTTGACAAGGTAGCTGCAGCAACCAAGAAGCTTAAAAATTGTCCCTAAAGTTGAGTGCAATTGCCTGTTACAGCTTGATCCCTCTAGGTTAATTAAACAAATGCCAGATTTTATCTTAGAATTGGTATGCCACTAACTTTGATTCGATAGTAGAAGCTACTCTAGATCAATCAAAAGTTAGAAAAGTGCTGTGAGGTAGGTAATTATGTGTCATGGATTTATAATATAGTTATTAAACAATAAAAAAAGTTTTTTAAAAATGTAAATAAATGGTATGCTTATCTGTAAATATAAGGATCCATATTTAACCTTCAGTAAATAATTACATTTGTCTAGAGATATGATACAGATTGGATTTTCTTTAGGATCCATGGCCTCTCTAGTCATGTGTATTTGGCTATGTTTACAGTGCCACCATGAGTTCTGTTTCATTGAGAGGCCTTTCCCGTAGCAGCTTTCATAATAATCTTCAACACTATGAGAGCTAGTCTTTAGGGAGGAGGCTTCCAATTTAGTTCCACCTCCATTGTCCAAAGTCCTGTGTCCAACGTATATTTCGTCTTCAGCAAGTATACCAAAGCCACTCATCAAAAAACTTCTTTTTGCAACAATTGGAGGCTATTACAGAGTTCCACAACTGGACACATGCAAAGAATATGTGTCTGAGAGATGCACAGCCCGAAATGACACATGGACAGTGGGATCTCTACACCTAAGGCTAATAGAACATAGAGGGACAAAGGGTAAAGAATGTATTAATGCGTCCCTCAACTCTCACCAGTGAAGCGTCCTCATACAGAAGGCAACAACTGGCAAAGATCTAGAGAATAAGAGATGGCAGAGTCCTGTCCCTGGAAAGACTCTTAAATTAAATCTCACCCACCAGGCACCATTGTGGATGAAAGAGTGGAAAGATTATAAGAACCAGGATTGGTGCATGAACATAAGGAAGCAGACTCTTCCAGGCCTCTAGGAACTTTCTCATATGAACTTGCAATAATGGTGACAGAATGCAGAAGACCCAGGCAAATTCAATCAGACAAAAACCCAGCATAGAACTGGGGGACTGGGTAGCAGGGCCCAACCTTAGCCAATGAACTATTTGCAACTGATTACTGAAGGATGAGGGAAAGCTGATCTTCTTTAAGGGAGTAACTTTAGATAAACTGACTAGACTGCAGTGGATGAACTTGAACTGAGGGACATCTGGGTACAAAAGCTTGACTGGATAGGACTTAAGATATATGAAAAAACGTGTTAAATCCAGTGGGGAGAGGACCATGTGGGAATGCAGTTGGGGAAAAGTGTCCAAATACGATTAAGATTTATATTATGAAATGCACAAAATGCAATAATAAGTACACATGTAAATACATGCTTTATGTAACTAAAGTTGGTAAAGTGCTAGTATCACAAGCATAAGGACTTGGTTCTACACATCCTAAACACCCACACAAAACACTAGGTGCAGCAGTGACCGCCTCTAATTCAAACCTTGGGGAGGCAAAGTGAAGAGAATATTGTCTGTTGGAACTATTGTACTTCAAATTCAGAGAGAGAGAGACAGAGAGAGAGAGAGACAGAGAGAGAGAGAGAGAGAGAGAGAGACCCTACCATAAAAACTAAATTGGTGCCCATGATCTCCTCCCATTTTCATGCTAGAAAGGCCCCTGCTAAGTCAGCCACACTTCAGTAGATGGCAATACCCGGGAGTATTCAGGCAGCACAAATTGGATTCCATGAGTTATTTTTTTACTGATTTTTTTCACTTTTCTTATAAGTACAGTTCAGTGGCATTCAGATCTGCTCATTTCTTTGTGCCTTTCCCCATTGCCCCCCCATTCAATTTAATGAACTTCATATATATATATATATATATATTCTGGGCTCACCAAGAGTTCCAACTCTGTCAGAAGCCGTCAATTGAGGACTTGAAGTTTGGAGGGCTGGATACATTGGGGTGAATCTGGAGGAATTAGGGGGGAGAAGTGGGAGTGAATATGATCAAAAGACATTGCATGAAATTGTCAAAGTATTAATAAAATATATTTCAAAAAATGTAGAAAACAATTGAAAACTCTTAATGTTGATTTTTGGTACACACACCCCCACACCCACACCCACACATGAGTCCTTCAAAAAAGTTTGAACAAACAAAATTCAAGAGACTTAATTGATTTTATTCTAAGATATTCCAATTGCCCACAACACTCCTGTATTTCTTTTCGTAATACTGCATGTTTGTATGTAAGTGAACCCATATCATGCAATGCAAATGAAGGTCAAAAGAGGGCATTTGATCCCCTGGAACTGGAGTTTTTAATGGTTGTTAGCCACCATGTCGGTGTTGGGAACTGAACAGGGTCTTCTGTAAGAGCAGCCAGTGCTCTTAACCACTGATCCAACTCTTCAGCCCTTCCTTTCTTTGAAACAGTGTAGAGCTGTACTTTAGAGGAAGAACTTGACCCTCAGGTCCCTAGAACTGAACTGTCAGCTAGTTCTATTATCAGTAAATGACATCAGTCAATTATGGGCACAAATAAAGTTATTATCTCACCTGTGAAATGTAGAGAATTGGAGATGTTTGTTTAGAGGATTTAATGAAATGCTAAATGACATACACTTAAAATGCCTTGTCAAGCTGGACAAGGTGGCACTCGCCTTCAATCCCTTCAATCTGAAAATTTGGAGGCAGAAGCAGGAGGAGCCCTGTGAGATCAAGGCAAGCCTGGTCTAATAGTGAGTTCCAGATCAGCTGAGGCTGTAGAAGAACCTGTCTCTAAAAGACAGAAAAAAAAAAAAAAAGCTCTGTACTAAACTGGCATTCAGTACTGTTGTTTAGTATTATTAACAGACTTTTTCTACTTGTACCTGGTCATTCTAGTTATAGTTATTTTCAATATATGTTCTCCTGTGAATAGGGAAGAATTTTTTCTTTCTCGCTAGGCTTTCATTTTAATATTGATTTTTAAAAAATGTTGTAACCCTAAACTCTTTTAAGGATTAAATAAGAGTTCCCAAATACTTTAAAAAAATTTGGCCTTAGGAACAGAGTATTTTGCTAAGAGGCCCAAGGACAGTTTGACTTTTAGCCAAGAAACGGGCTACTTTTCTTTGGGGTCTTTTTACCCCAACTCCCTAGCAATTCCTGCTTCCTATTCTTATCACACCATCCCGTGAAGAGGTTGCTCAACTTGCAGATAGGGAATGAGGACACAGACCACTCCAACTTCTTCCATGCTGACCAGGGACACAGGGTGAGGCAATCTGGGGACCCCTTCAGCAGGTCTATATAAAAGACTCCCAAATTGCATAACTCTTATCTATAAGGAGAAAGAAAGTCCTTGACTGGTGAATAACAGATGCGAAGGAGAGGTAAAAGCAAGAGTAGTGAGCATTACAAGTTCTAGACTGGGAACCAGAAAAAAGTCAAATCGGCAAATTTCAAATGTTCATATCAGAGTCCATTGTAATTCCTTGTTGAGCATTCCAAAATCATCCCTCTATTGGGTTCCTCAGTTTTCTTTTGTCTGCCAAGGCTGGACTCGAGAGTGATGGATTCAGGATTTGCTTTCAGGCACTTTGTTAGCTGTTGGGGTGGCTAGAATCAGTGCCAGTTCCCTCTCAAAGTCTTCTAGACAGGGGGAGGAAACAAAATTATTCATCATTTTAGAACAACAACTGGTTGTCTCACTTAACTACAGATGGGCACTACAGTATTGCAGACCAAGATTTGAAGTCTTACATCTGAGCAGCACTTTCTGATTGGGAAAAAAATCATCAATGAGAAAAAATTGTCTAACTTTTCATACGGACTTAAGCCTAATGTCTGGGAAGTGTAATCCCTTGAACTCTTAAAGAAATATACTGATGACTTTACTCTTTAGTTATACTTTCCTTTTGGGTGTTTAAGACCATACATTTGGCCAAAAGAAAATAGTTTATTTTTAAACTTAAGGTCATTTGAGGATCTGTTCCTCAGGGGTCACATGGGCTTGGGAGGAGCTCCTGGCTCCTTTCTTTTACCTTTTCCATCTTTGTGAAGATAAGTCAAAGGTCCTGCTCTACCATGTCTGGCTTCACTTGGAAACATGAATGAGATGTTTCCTCTGAGTTGACTCCCCTCTTTGTAGACTGGACACTGGTTTAAGTCCATGTGGTGGGGTCTCCATGGACTCCCTGAACAAGAGGACAGGTGACTCACAACAGTTACAGGACATTTTGAGAGATGTTCCATGGTCTCCTTGGAACTTAGTCGACCTTGGAGGGCAAGGGGCAAAAACTGTCCTTTAAGTCCCTCTGGCCAGATTAGTATAGCCCTCAAAGTATGGCTGTTAAACATCCAATAAGGTTAGTTCCACCAGTCTGGTACTTTTAATCACTGTGTGCTATGTAGAGAAAGTTTGGGCAAAAAAATTTTTTATTAAGATGATGCTTTACAGCAGTCTCTTCTGCATGAAATAATTACCATCATCAGGACTTCCACTGTGTCTGATCACTAAACATCATCACAGTTGGGCTTGTTGATGGTTGTACTCCTTCATTAATGGAGGGGCAATCAGGGTCATTGGACTCTCACTGGAGTATCCAGCCACTCTTCCCAGCCAACTGTACGTAATTTGTTACTAATCACGCATGGTCTCCTGGATTTGGATAGGGCTAAAGTGTACAGACTGGGGAAGGCTAGGAAGAGAAGGCTTGATCCATGCTGGGTAAAGGCTTTCCAGTGTGCGTACCCTCAAGTCATTCATATACCTAGCAAACCCTCAGTTATCTCAGTAAGTAAGCTCAGTAAATTCATTGGTTTCCCCAGTAAAACTTTAATTAAATATTGGTTTGACCCTAGAAACTTAAAGTGGGATAAGCATTGCTTAGTATCCTCAGGAAAAGAATTATCACAACAGACGTAAAATTTATTTATTAATGTCATTATGTTTCATAATTATTCAAAAAAGAAAATGAGAAAGTAAAAGATGTTAAAAGGATATGGGAACGGCGATATTTTACAAAACAGACAAAATGAAAAAGCCTAATCAAGTGATGAAGGTCTGTGTAGGTTTGTTATGATGTATAAAGGATGAGACAAAAATAATATACAAATAATTTTAAAATTTCTAAGGTCGTAGTTGAGTGAACTAAAGAACAAAATACATATCTAGTCAAGGTTTATTTGAGAAAATAAGGTTTTAAAATCTTTTTAAAATTTATTGTATTTATTAGTTTTATTTTTTGTGTGAGTATATTGCCTGCATGTATGTAAGTGCACCCATACCATGCAATGCGTACAGAGGTCAGAAGAGGATTTCAGATCACCTGGGGCTGGAATTACAGATGGCTGTTAGCTGCTATGTGGGTGCTGGGAATCAAACCTGGGTCCTCTGTAAGAACAGTAAGTGCTCTTAACTTCTGAGCCACATCTTCATCCCCAATTTAAAAAAATTTTTGATATGTTTATATACAATTATTTTACTACTTGAACATCTCCCATGTTCCACCCATTCTCTCTCAATTTTGTGACCTCTTCTTTAATTATTTTATTTCATATATATATTTGCTGCTTTTGCTGATTGTGATGCTTAATAATTTAAATTATTTTTGAATGACTAGATAATAAAATCAGAAAGCTTAGCAGCCTTAAGTAAGAAATAGTTTCAAACCTTTTTAAAAATCTTTGTGCAATTATCCACATTTGGTGGAAAAATACACAGATATACCAAGCTCAAGGACTTTCTTCCCTTTTGAGAAATTCATCAGATTATAGGCTTGTTTGCTAATAACTTTAAGAGCATAAAGTGAGGTTAACCTACAAGAGGACACAAGTTAAATATTAAAATATATGACATTGTTGTAATAAA
>NW_008359214.1:2655033-2662043 GCF_000622305.1 Nannospalax galili
TACTAATCCTGGAACTTAGAGTGTTAATGGGGAGGCTGATAATACAACATTAAAAAGACAATACCCATCTTTAATGAAACTTATAATTAAGTGTGGGAGGTAATCACACAACTTATAACATGAAGGAGTGAATGAAGAGGAGCTGTACAAAAGTGTGAGTTCTATATAAAACACCCAGCTGATGAGGCATAAAGCATTGTATGAAAATCTCTCTAGGTAAGCTGGGACAATGAAATAAAGATTTTCTGAATTCTGTTTTTTTTTTAATTGCAAATAATTATTAAACTTTATGCTTCTGTTGTAAATAAAGATTTTCTGAATTCTGTTTTTTTTTCAATTGCAAATAATTATTAAACTTTATGCTTCTGTTGTAACTGTTACAAATCAGGACACATGTCAGAATACACTGCAATGATTGCGTTTTTCACAGGTTACACTTCTGATGAAATACCAAGAAAAATTAAAATTTTTGAAGTCATTTTTTAGAGATTTTCCTTTATTATTTTACTTTTATTTATTCTGCCTGAGATTTTTGTTGATTATTTTGGAGTTTTGCATGTTATTGAAAATGAAATTATCGTTTTTCAAAACCACAGCATGTTAGTATATGAATGGTTAGAAACCACACATTGGTAAAACAGCTAGAATTTTTAAAGTCCCCATTTGTTTGATAATTACAGAATGCTGTACCATTAATACATAGTTTATAGATGCTAGATGGTGCTACATAGCATAGCAAAACTTTAGTTAGCTCTTAGGACTTTCTGTGATGTGACCCAAAGTGTCCCATATTGTCATCTCTTCAGTCAACATGAGCAGAAGACTAAAATTACAAACAATGAAATTGTTGAAGCTGGAGGCATTTTAGGATAAGAGGATTCTTAGAAGTGGTTTATTTATGTCTTTTTTATCCTCTCATATACAACACTGTGAAGCCAAGCAAAAAGTCTCAAGACAACCCTGTATGAATATGAAGTTGTTCTTTGCAGTGGAGTGCTGGTCCCTTTCTGCCATATTCTTTCACTCCTACTTTAGAGAGCACTCCCTGAATTTCCAGTTGCTAACGTGTGCTAAGATATATCTGATAGTTTTTTTCTTATTTGCGGGCATTGCTTTGCCAATTATGCAGAAGTGAGATGTTCTTGGGAATTATTGCCACACTGAATTCTGCTCAACAGTCACTCATAGAAGTGGCATATAAATGTGTTAGTTTCTAATGCCTTGTATGGAAGATTGGCTTGTAGACTTGTTCCCATGGGAATAAGCTTCTTTCCCACAATTGTTCCTGCTCAGTAAAGCACCTATTACCAGCTGCCTTCCCTTCACAATATAGTGTCTTTCAGTTCCTTACTCTTGTCCTTCATCTCCTTAACTATTTAACATTAAGGTCTTTCATGAAGGCTGCTAATAAAGTAATTCAAACTCAGAAAAATGGCATCGAAACAACAGATTTTCTTATTATTATTCAAGCAAAAGAGAAATTAAATTCTTAAGAGAAAGCTATTTAATGAGAGAGGGGTAGCCATGGGATGAGCTATGTAACCTCAGCATTGGTTTTGATAAATGCACATCAGTCTAGAGTGGGTCATAAACTGTGCAAAGAAAGTCAGTTGGTTTGAACAGCCTTGACATGACCAGCAGAGGACTGGCCATCATCAGAAGTGAGGAAGAGTGTTACAAAGGAAATATGCTGAATTGAATGGCACGTGAAAGCTGTGATTTTTGGCTAGAATTGACTTCTTCCCTGTTTTTTTTATTTTTCTTGTTTCGGTTTCATTTATTTATATAAAGAATTGTAGTCATTTTCATTCCACATTCCCCTCTTTCATCCTGCTGAAGCCTGTCTTCCCATAAATCTTCCACCTGCATTCATGTCTTCTTTGTATATGACCCAGAACTGACTTTTTTTTTAAATCTGTCTGAGAACGTCTTATAATTATTAACTGATAAGGTATAATAAAGCTCTAGAAAGTTAGCAGACATCAGAGTTAAAGGGGAGATTTGATATAGGGTGCTTGAACATAGTGGTGGACGAGACGTAAAACCATTTCATGCTTGTCCCTGCTTAATTCAGGTTGTATAATAAATTAGTTGATTAGATATGGCATGAATTCCTTCTCCACCCTCCTTTCTGGATCAATGGCCTCTCTTGTCTTCCACTGATTCTTGGGAAAGCCTTCCAAAAGCTGTCTATGCAGCCACTCAGTCCCTCAGTGCTAGCATGTAAACTCAAGTCTTACCCAACTGTTGATTTCAGAGGTTTTTTGTTTTGTTTTGTTGTTGTTGTTTTTTTTGCATATTTGTTTGTTTGTGTTTTGTAATCTTAATTCTTTGGTATCAGACTTGAAGATTTTTCATTTTTCCCCCAATTAACTTCCCAGTTTTAGTTTCTGCTCAAATGACACACATCCTAAAATTAAGCTGTAGAAACATGATTTGAGGTCATCAAATAAGTATTGACTAACAATTTCTTAATTTAGAGACCATTTGTCACTTCATTTGTTGTTTGAAATTCTATACATATTTACAGGGTATTCAAGAGTCAGTTCTCTTCTTTAACCATGTGGGTTCCAAGGATTGAACTTAGGTTCTGAGGCTCCATGACAAGCTCCTTCACCTGCTGAGTTGTATCACTGGACCCATCTATGAGAATTCAAATGTTTTCCCAACCTCTAGTTCCTGAGTTAGAACTGAATGATCTTCTTTGTTTTCTTTTTTCTTCCACTTTTTTTTTTTAATTGAGACACAATCTTCCTGTAGAACCAGCTGGCCTGGAACTCACTATGTAGAATAGGCTGGCCTGGATTTCATAGAGATCCGCCTTCCCGTCCCCTACCCCAGTGTTGGGATTAAAGCTGGAAGCCACTGTATCTGGCTTGCACTTCTTTTGTTTCATCTAATTTTCATCAGTTTAAAAACTCTGTCATATTATTGAGCTCTTTTTCACTTATACTTCTTTCTTTTGAGTTATAATTTATGGAAAGAAACAGTTATTTTATTCATTGGTTAACCTCATGGCACTTCAAACAACATTCACTGTCACCCTTCTCCAACTGGTCTACCTACCCTGTCTTGTTTCTCATCTAACAATTTTGGAATGTTTTGCTGTTTCCTCCAACAAATGGTATGCTGGTTCTATGCTCCTACCCTTGTTCAAGAAACTAACTGCAGTGTTAGTTGACTCAAATGAATACCAAGTAGACTTATAATTAAGCTGTAAGAGCTTATTAGGGATACTGAAGATTTCTCGATTAGAAGTTAATGATTGTTCAGCTAGGTCTGTGACTTTTAGAAGTTCACAAATCATGATGAACTATATGCAGAAAAATATATTTTAAAATGTGTTCTGAGAAGCAAAGGATAAGTTGTCTTGACTTATTCTTTTAATACATAGAAATTCTGTATTTTTAGGTTGCAGAAATTTAACCTTTTGCAGAACCATTTATCTCCAAGAATTTTCTATGCTGAGTCTTGTTAGCAGAACTGCTCATTGGCCCTTTATTCTCCTAAGTGTAGTATGTACCTTACATGTTCTGCAATCTAGGAAAACTGAAGACATTTCTCATCCTAATTACTTCATATGTAAGTAAAGAGCTAAAATAATTTCAAACCTTCCACATTCTTATCCCAAAAAGCTGCAATAGGGATCAAAGGAGAAACTAGTAGACAGGTATATCAATAAATTACTGATATAGACAAGATATATAAACATGTATACACACAATTTCGAAAGTATACTAATATATATATATAAGTCCAAAATATAGTATTTTGTTCAATATTATTTCTCTGAAGAAATTATAATTCTAAGTCTAAGATGGAGTTTTTAATCTAACTGAAGATATGATTAATCTGTAAAATTTTAAGACATTATTACACCTGACTACAGAGATATGAGTAGTGTACCAAATAAAACATTTCTTAATTAATTGGGTAAATGATCTTTGCAAAACAATTAGAAATGCTGCCAAATTACTTGCCACCAGACAAATATTTTGTGGATCATAAATTCTCTTACAAGGCTTTCGATAGCCTTAATGAGATTAAAAAATCTTCTCCTAAGTTTAGTTGAAGCTTTAATTAGGTGTACACACACACACACACACACATACACACACACACACACATACACACACACACACACATACACGTGCACACACCTTAGTTTTATTAGATTTATCAGATTATGTAATGAAAGTTCTCTCCCCTTTTGAAGTCTTAAAAGAAAACTTATGTTTGAGAGTTTAACGAGGAATTTGGTCAAACCGTAAACTGACTGTGAATATAATATTCTCTTTTTCTCTTTCAGCATTTCTTTCATTTATTCAAAGAATTACTTCAAATTGTTGTGTCATAGATATCCTTTTACTTTTTCAAATAGTTCAATCTATTGATACAGTCAATCCAGGGAATATATATAGTATGGGCAAGGATGGGGTAAGTAATCATGGAAGTAAATGAAATCATTTGAGAAGTATTTGAAAGGTAAAATCAATACCACATGAGTTGAATTTGATGTGCTAGAAATGACTGACACGTCTAGGTCACATGGCATGGGGAATAATAATGATATTTTGCTCTCGTGGAGGTGAGAAGCTTAGTAGCAATAAATAAACATAAGTACTGAAAGAATTAATGAGTTCATTTTTGATTATTTTCTTTATATCTATCCTAAAGTATCTAAAATTTTACTAACTGAAAATTATATACGTATATTAATATTAATGTCTGCCTTTTACCAAATATAAACCTTCTGGAAAATAAAGGTGCATGGCATGCTCTTAATAGCTTATTGTAAAAGGATAAATTTACCAAATTATTAACCTAGAGAATAATAATGTACATGTCTTTCAAGAAATAAGACAATAAAGAAAACATAGTCAAAGAAGAAATCAACCTTATTAGTCTTCACCAAGAATGCTAATAAAACTGCTAAAATTGGGTGATTTTCCTGTTCTTGAAGTTAGACTCCTCAAGATACAAACTTTTCATGAATTTAACAGCTTTTCAAGGTGTGTGATTAAAAAGGCTTTATCTTAGATTTATTCCCTGGTCTACAGAGTATAAATCTTCTTGTTCATTATGTTCAAACAATCAAGTGGAGCTAGTCATTAGCAAATTAACCGAGTCCTGTAAAGTGTGTATCTCACTCACATGTTTGCAACTTTGAATGAGGACCAATTATGTTCTCACATCTGTCACTCATATCATGAGCTGAAGGAGTCAAGACTGGCTTGCAAAATGTGAACATGAGTGAGGAGAGATGTTTATGATTGAACTATTCTAGACAGAAAGTAGTTGTCCATAATAATTGGTGCATATCAAATAATTCCTTTATTCATGTTAGGAAATAATTTGACTTCCTTCCAGATGTGTTGCCAAAATTATTTTCATATGAGAGCATTTTTCATTTCTCAATGCAAATATTAAAGGGTTTGCTCATTTGCAGGTGAAAAGACTAAGGTACTGCAATTCTGACTTAAAATATATATGCAAAAGTGCACTGTGAGAAGACATTGAAGAATAAATGATTTTGAGTATACACCTTGGATATAGATTATTCTAAGGGAGAGGAAATTAAAGTGGTAAGATTTCTTGAAAGTCAAACATTCTAATCATATAAAATATCATAAATAGCAAAGCATAAGTTGGAATTTAACAGTACACAAGTGTTTTCATTACTGTACCTCAACATTTTTTTCTTTCCTACACAGCACATTAGATTAAGAGTACTTTCCATTTTCTTTTCAATTATTATTGAAATGATATTGTGTTGCTTTAGTCTGCTCATTAGCAATTCTGAACTTGATTTTTCTGTGGTGCTTTTGCATCTATCCTTATATTAATCTCCTCTTCATGTCTCCTATTTTTTGCTTTGTGTGTGTGTGTGTGTGTGCATTCTTTACAAATGAAAAACAACTCTCTAACTGTCATATTTTAAGCACACTTTTTTTCAATTTGTTATTTTTCTGTGAATTTTACTCATGTGGTTTTTAATCAGACAAAAGTGCTTACTTAATGAGGACAAATTTACAAAACTGCCTCAGAAAAAGACAAGTTCTGGATTCATGTCATTAAAAATGCTTAGAAGTTATTTAACTAAAGCCATTTGATTTTAATAATCTGAGCACAAGCTTATTTTCTTAGTATTCCTGTATTAGAGGGTAGTTGAAAGCACTTCTTCTGAACTACCCAGAAAGCACATACCAGACATGGCATCCTATACTCTGTGACTATTTTGTTGATGCTTCATTCATTTTTCTTTTCTTCTGTATCTAGCCATCAGCTACGTGAGCACTTGCCTGTCTATTTGTTCAGTTTACATTTACCCGAGGCTGTCAGGCCATAACTTCAACACAATGTAGTAATTTCTCCATGTCCTTTACCTTCTCTTTTTACTTAAAAGGAATTACACATTCCCTTCATGAAATTTTTATTTTCCTTACCTTGTCCTTGTTAGAAGAGATGGCAAATATTTCTCTTGGACTCATGTTTTTTAAAAATATTTCCATATGATGCTTTCCAAGTTTCTGAAACTCAAACTTAATGACTGCTTTGAACCTCAAAGATTAAAATAGTTCATAGCTAGTTAAAATTATAAAAGTGGAGCATAACACCAATAGCTATACTGGTGATATTTGTATGGAGATTAATTCTGATTGCATCTAGAATGATATTCCTGGAACTTGCTGTGGAATATACAGTCTGAATGCTTGCCATTGATCAGAAAGAAGACAAAATAGAGGAACACTGGATGTGTAAAGAAAAGAAAGAATCTGCCTTCCTCATGTAAGGAAACTTAAGATTCTATGTGGTTATCGAAATCAGAAATAAATCTAATGAAGTAGGATTTGAAGTAAGATAATGGCACAGGTGTGTTCTTCTCAAGACAGTTCCTTCTTTGTTAGCCACTAGTTTCTTCTAACTCATTTTTGCCTTCTGTGATACTTATTTCTTGTACTGGTGATTTAGTCTTCTTTGCTTTTCTTCCTTTTCCTTACTTTTATCTT
>NW_008359214.1:2662073-2670186 GCF_000622305.1 Nannospalax galili
TCCTTCCTTCCTTCCTTCCTTTCTCTCTGTTTTCTTCTTCATTTAAAAGTATCTTCCAGAATTCTTTCACAATATCTTATCAGTTGAACTAGAATATGTCATATAACACATTTTTTGGCATCCCAATATCTATTATTTTACATTCTAAGTATACTGAGAATCATTTAGGTAGATTGTTTAATAAAACAAGATTTTCCTGGAGACTGCAAGAGGGCATACTCTAAGGAAGAAATAATTTAGTTATAGTATCATAGTAACTCTGATCTTATGGTCCCAAGTTTGAGCACCTGGAGATCTTCACACACTGATTCTTTTCACCTCATCTGAACACTTTTATGTAACATTGAGTTCAAAGAACTTTTCTTTCAAGAAATTTTGCAAATGATTCTACTTGGCAGTCACCTTGGAAAAATCACTCTTTCACAACTGGTAAGAGAGAAAACTAGAGTTTTGAATGTATCAGTTAACAACACACTTTGAGAGGTTAGTGTCCACTTATACATTTATTTACTGACTGAAATTAAGATAATTATGGGTAATAATTTACCGGCAGTACTAGACCATGTTTAAGAAAAATCTTAGATGGGAAAGGTTATCAAACAATAAAATAACATAATTCTTAAACAATATTTGAGATTCAACACTTCCTATTTTTAAAAGAGATAAAAATAATTAGAATCGTTTACATCCCGATGTTACAAAGGTAACAACATATCTTGATGTTATTTTTCATTCATTTTTATGTTTAATGCTGTTATCCCTTGCTTTCTTTATAATTAATTCTAAATGATTCACAGTAATATCCCATTTTATTTTCTATAGAATAAAACTCAAAAGAAGATAAAAAGGGAAATTGTAAAATGATTACCTTCAATATTATTTACTTTGGGGTGGGATTACAGATATGAGCCTCTAATTGTCCTACAAATCTCAGAAAATCATATCGTACATATCACAACAGAGCTGCAGACAAGAATCTCTGAGTAACTCCTTTTCAAATCTCTTCAAGTAAAGGCTTTCATCTTTAACCTAAAGAACATCATATAAATTCCTCCAACTGATGAAATATTAATTTTAGTGTTACATTCAGAGACTGATTCTCCCAGTGTTGATAATTTGAAGGATGTTCACACATAAATTCACAAGATCTAGGAAGAAGCAGCACTAGCTTTCAGCTTTTTACTAATTCCAAAGGCAGTGCCTATTTCCATCACCTTTAGTCACTTAATCCTCTGATACATTTAAAGAAAATGTCTTACAATTATGTTCAAATATCTTCTTACACCTGGACACAGACATACAGACAAGAAATTATAATTTATTCATGCTTACCTCAGAACAAAATAAACTAGCACTGAAACCCCACAGATTCCTATTAATCACATTGTTATGTCATCTACTCCCTTTTTCCTCTTCTATTGCATCAAAGACCAAAGGATTTGCCAACATGGGGTCAACTTTGGTGGAATAATGAAGGTTTCCATTAGCACTTTTTTTTTCTTCTTTTTTTTTGAAAATCTTAATGAGTTTATGGGGTTTACTAACAGAGCATAAGGTGGGGGTTTACTTACAGAAGAGTGGGTGCCCCCCTCCCCAACCTATGTCTGTGCTGGAAAGTCCACACTCAAATATAGATCCTGTGACTTCTGCACAAAATGGCGAGAGAGGTGCCCAATTTTGGCTTATATAGCCTTAGCCCCTCACCACATGCAGCTAAGGTCTACTACTGATTGGGTGGGAGGGTTAACTGACTTCCCATCAACTCCTTGAGGAGCATGGGAAAGGAGGTGTGACTATAGCTTGTCTGCATAGTTGTTGGAGGACACTCCCAGTTAACACTCCATCTCTTCCTCCAGCTCTTACGTTCTATCTGCCAACCTCTTCCACAAAAATCTCTGAGCCTTGGAGGGGTTGATAGGTATTGGATGATCTTCCTACCATTGTGGCAAGGCACCAAACTTTCAGGTCTCTGCATCATCTATTTTCCATGGGCTGTTGGCTCAATTGAGTGGGATTCCATCTACTATAAAACACAAGTAGCAAGAAGCAAGAATGTTTAAACAGTGACTGCTATAATAATTTAACCTATGGGTGTAAACACAGATTCTTGGATGGTACTTTATCAGGTGCATCATATCCATCTAACAAAACAATTACAGTGGCTTCCCACTGGAGACTATTTAAAGGAAACATGAAGGAAAATATAGCTTGTTGAGCTTGGATTAAATGGAATGCCCTCACTAGGATTCAAACATTGACTTTTTTTCTGTTTTCCTTCTGTGTTTGTTTTAGCCAGGACCTTATTGCATCTCATAGGTTTGCCTCAAACACATATCTTCCTGCCCCAGCCTCCCAAGTGCTGGGATTACAGACAAGCCCCTCCATATTTCGCTCAAATGTCAATTTTCCTACTATTTCACTCAATCTTTTTCTAAAATTTATGTCATGTGCTCTCTAGCTTATATTTGAGCTTTTTTGGCATAAAATATTCACATCCCACTGAGAAACCTGCGAGTTTTAATAATATCAAAATATCCATTTCTTTGTTTTCTTCAAATCAAATACTTTATATTGAATTTTTGAAATTTTCATATCATATTTTGAAGGTATTTAGATCCCAAAATATCCATTTCTTATTCTATTTAGAGTATTTTCCATCCCTTACAAAAGCCCAGGATGAAACCCTGCAGATTAGCAGTTAAAGGGAAACTAGACTGTCCTTTTACCATCTGAGATCTACCTCTTTTATTTATACATAGTTTCTGGATTCCCTCTGGTTGGAAAAAGGAGAGTAAATGATCATAGTGAAGAAGAAATTCCCTTTGGATCCCCCAATACTTCCTGGAGTGTACAGTAGTTCACTTCCTGGAAAAGGAAGGCAGTGGGCCTAGTTTTGCTCAAGAGCAGCTTTCAAATTCCAGGTGATTCCTAGCAGATTTCAAAGGAAACCCCCAAAGTTGAACCCATTGCCATGCAAAGGCAAGGTGATGCAGGGCAAGGTACTTTGCCAAGCATGGAAGAGGAACAGAACACAGGACTCCAGGACATGTGAACAGATTGGAAAATGGACCCATGTGCAAACATGCTGTACTTTTCCTTTTCCTATTTATTGCCTTCATTTCTATGTATATTTCCAAGCTCATGGTGATATAAATAAGGAAATGCCTATATTTCTACTTGACATATAGATCTTGTTCTTGGCTTGTTGATGTAATTGGTACTTAGGATCAAAAAGGAGTGACTACCAGCGAAATGGCATGCAGAGATCTGCCTATCCTCAGGAGTTGTACATTTTAGTCATTACAGTTATTTGAAGAATTAGCCTCTCAGGATAGGAGAGAAAGGAAGCCCTGGGATTTTAGGGTTCTCAGTCTCCTCTACCTTCTCACACCTGGGCATATACCAGTCAAAGTCTCACTTTCATAATAAAGATCTGAGTTTTCCCATGGAGACTCTCCTACATTTTAAATCAGTCATTACAAGTCAGTAGCTAAGAGAGAGAGAAAGCAAGTCTTACTATGTACTCAGCTTTCAGCCAAATCTCCCTTACAATTGTGGTATGGCATTTGAATAAAGTCTGACTTTTGAAAATCAAAAGTTTCAAATGCAGAGCTTCCATTTTCATTTTCTGTTTTTTGTTTTGTTTTGTTTTTATGTTTTTGTTTTTGTTATTGTTTTCTAGCACTACCGGAAGGATCTGGAGAATCAAGTGTCCATACGCATTTCTTGTACATATAGATAGTTTCCTGTGTTAATAGCTTTTCAGCCAGCCAAACCTGTTGTTATCAGAAACAAAGAAACCATTTCCTGAACTGTGACCATAATGAAGAAATGCTTGATTTCCGTACTTTAGTATGCATTAGTCTAGGTTTTCCCAGTCTTAAATCCCTCAGAATTCTTTGTTTCATAACTCGCACCAAATCCTTACATTGCAGAATTATGAAGCATAAACAACAGCATCATTTCAGGTTGATTTAAATAGAAAATAAATGTATTAAATAATAAATACTTTTTAGGACTTTATTTGGGGTGTGTGGGGGGGGTGTGTGCAGGTGCACACGCACATGGGAATTTAAGCATGTGCATGTAGAGGCCAGATGCCAACATTAGTGTCTTTTGCTGTCGCTCACCACATTAGTTATTTTGTTTGCTTATTTGTTTTTATTTTATGTGTATGAGTGTATTGGCTTCATGTATGTGAGTGCACCTGTGTTATGCAATGCCGTGGAGGTCAGAAGAGGGCTTCAGATTCCCCTGGAACTGGAGTTAAGGATAGTTTATAGATGCCAGGTGGGTGCTGGGAATTGAACCTGGGTCTTCTGCAAGAGCAGTCAGTGCTCTTAACCGCTGAGCCAAATATCCAGCCCCCACCACCTTAGTTTTTGAGACAAGGTCTCTCATTAAACTTGGAGCTCACCACTTGACTAGACTGAGTGGTCAATAAGCTGCAGTGATCTCTTTGTCTCTTCCACACAGTGTTTGAATCAGTGATGCATGACCACTATTACCAGCTTTTACGTAGGTATTGAGAATTTGAACTTAGGTCTTCATTCTTGAGGGACAGACACTTTATTGACTGAGACATCCCCTAGCTCAAGTAATAAGCATTTTCTTTCTACATGTTTGGGAAAGATAAAGAACCAGAGCATAAACCTAATAGAAGAACATACTTTAAACAATTTTTACAATATTTTAACAAGTTTTAATATGTTTCATTGTACTGCAAACTGTATTGCTATTGGTTCTAAATAATGAAGAAATCTACAGTTGTAGCTCAGTGCATTTACCCTGACACCATCAGATTTAAGACTGTACTCCCTAACAAAAAGCAATTATGCCTCAGAATCTCTCCTAAGCTTATTCTCATAAAGGTCTTTCTAGATTGGTACTAGTTTTCCAGTGTTATGTATATTTTTTAGCTACAAAGTAAGCAGAGGAAAAAATACTGAAATATTAAATCTGTTTACAGAGAAAATTCTGGTCAGAAAAAAATTGCTGACTTATATTAACGAAATGTAAAGGTATGAAATGAGCCATCCATTATATTCATTATATTTTAGTATAACTCTGAGACAAAAGGATATTATTACAATTACAACTGAACTTATTCAATGAAGCTCAATTTTGTAAAATAGAAAGCTGAAAGACTTTGCATCAACACTGTAAAAGAAGAGATGCAATGCTGCTGTTTCTTAATTGTAGATGTCATGATGATATACTTAGAATACTCAAAAGACACCTATAAAAATTACTATAATTAACAGTACTGTGTGTGAAAGCATAGAGGATTCAAGGCAATTTGCAAAAAGTAGAGTTTTGCTTTAGTCAATTCACAGATGAAAGATAAATGAAGATACATTGAGACCAACCTAATAAAACAGCTTAGAATTAAGTTCAGAAGTAAAATGAAATCAAAATATTGGGAGAATATTTCAGCCAAGATAAAGACTAAAAACCATAAAATGATAAATTTTAGAATGAAGATATTGCAAAATATTTTACAGTGTGTGTGTTAAATAATTCCAAAGAAGTCGTACATGTTTATTTTATTTGGAAAAACTAATTACAATCAATGCATTATAATACAGTCAGTCAGAAGATCTATGAATTAGACAGGCACGATGGTGCATGTGTTTACTCCTAGCACTGGGGAGGGAAGCAGAGGAAGGCCAATCTCTGTGATTTTGAGAGCAGCCTGATCTACATAGTGAGTTCCAGGCAGGCGGAACTTCAAAGTGAAAGTCTGTCTTAAAATAAATAGAAAGGAAGGAAGGAAGGAAGGAAGGAAGGAAGGAAGGAAGGAAGGGTGGTATTCACCTTCTGATTTTACATTTTAGAAATTTTCTTTTTTTGGTCTTTTTGGAAAAGTTACCTGTGAATGATGAAAGTGAGATGCATAGAACAATGCAATACTATTAAGGAAAGCCTGAGTATTCAAAATACAGAAGAGAGATAGGAACAGAGTATAAAGGGAGGGAGGGAGGAAAGGGGAAAGAGGGAGTCAGAGAATCAAAGAGAACAAATGATGTTCAAACTTAACTGTGAATTCAACTCAGGATAACAACAAAATAGACTCATGTAACTTTGAACTGATAACTCATTAAAAATGGAAATGTTGACAGAAAAACAGGTGATTTCTTCAGGTCACACAGGCAGTAGCAGCAGGGCAAGTACCTCTCAGTCTTAGCAAAGTAGAACAGAGTAGCTTCTAGGAAAGATTGCTTTCACTTGTTTCCCTCTCAATCAAAGGAAAGAGCTGCTTTCTAAATAATACTAAGTCATTTGATTCCTTGTGCCTCTAGTAGGCAAAATTTCACATCCCGTTATCTACTTCTCAACTGAGGTTTTCTGACTTGTAGCAGAGTAGTAAATACAGAAGTTTCTATTTAAAAAATTGAAATGTTGAAAAAGGGAGGGAAGTTTTTACCTCTCAAGGAAATATATATTACTTTGCTGTTTTCAGAGCAACCTGAAAACAATTGCCAAAATTGTAACTATAACTATCTTTTTAAATTAAAATTCTTTAATTTTTTGTGAATTTCATGCATGGCTACTATAATTACATCATCCCATTTTTCCCTCTCTCCCTTCCAACTCCCCCCATGCTTCCCTACTCCTTCTAAGTTCATGACCTCTTCGTCTATAATGATTATTGTTATATATATTTTGACTCAGCAACCGCATTCATGCAAAGCTGTTCTGTAGAACACCCATGCATCATTTACCACTGATGTGCATTGCCTATGTCATTGTTCTCACCACACGAGTTGTTCATTACTTTCATATAACTCATAGAAACACAGATATCTGCAAAGATATCTATTATAGCACTATAGGTAGTGGTTAGAGATGGCCACATAAATTGAGTGATCCTATACCTTTAGGAAGATGATTAAAGGGACCAAGACACTGAGATATACATGAAGCAGAACATAGTACATTGACATTAGTGGGAGTGTGACAGATATAGTGCAGATACAGAGAAATTTAGCTAAATTGAAATATTCACACCTTATAACAAGTTTTATGGGAATTGCTGATTAAAACATTAAATATTTGTAAAAAAATTAAATATTTGTATGAATACATTCATGTATATTTATAGAAACATGTACATATGTGTACATGAAATCTAAAGAAGGAGGAATAGTATATCACCATGGCACCCAATAAAGATGAATACACCAAGTGAATGGTCTGGACTAGAGATTTTAATAAAATCTCAGAAAAAGAAGTTGGTATAGTGATAACCAGATGGATATATTTGTGTAAATTTACAAATACATATATGCATGTAGACAATTTTCTAGAAGTAGTTGGCTAAATTTCAGATATGACCAGCTAATTCCAAAACACCAAAAGGTAAGTAAGTGATGACAAATTGCACAAAGCAGAAGGAAAACTTGTTAACAAAGCATTTGACAAAGTTACATAAGGAATGAGGAATGGCGACTTGAAGAAATAGGATCCTACAAGATTATTCTGTGATTGGAGTGAATTGATCGCATTTTTGTTAGACATGAATGAAATGATCTGGCTGAGGGATCAGGCAACAAATATAATAGCAAAATAATAACTATATACATGCAGAGCTGGGGCTGACTTTGGGTCACTTAAGTAGGAAAAGGTGCAGTCTTCTCTGTGAGATACAAAAGGAGAGGGAGAAAGAAGGTGAGAGTACAAGCTGTGAAAATGGAAAGAGGAAGGAAACGGCAGCTGCCGTCCTTCCCTCCCCATTCTCTTCACAACCAGACAGGAGCGAACACTTTTCTCACTGGCCAAAGAGAGATGTGGAGGAAGGAGAACTGTTGGAGCTGATCATTAACCTCTATGATTCTTCTGCATTGCCCTTCACTTTGACTGCCTCCTTTGATACATGTGCCAACAGAAAGAGGTTTCTACTTTCAGGTGATGCCCTTTCTCTAATGGCCTTGCACAGCAATGGCAGTAAAACAAAGTGTGTTATCTTTCAAGTTTGTCTATTATTTGAATATTCATTTAAAATATGTGTCAAAGATTTCCAGTACAAGAAAAAAATTCTCCAAGTTTCCTTTATAAGTTCACAATCTATGAGATAAAAGTTTAAATGAGGATTTTATAATAAATCAGTTAA
>NW_008359214.1:2670339-2673663 GCF_000622305.1 Nannospalax galili
AAACAGTCTGTGAATTGATTAAGATATTTCTCAAGAAACCTGCTGAAATTTTAGATATTACGAAGAATATGTTAGCTGAATAAGTTTGGTAAGGATGCAGCATTCTTTTTGAAGGTAGGCTATTACTTAGATGGCATGTTTTTTCTATGTATGAATTGCTATGTGTTATACTCAGTAACTAAACTGACTTTTCCTAAACTAGATGGCGTCTGAAGGAAAGGAGCACTCCATGGCCTGGTAATAACATCAACAGGTGGATTCACCTGACTAAACAACACCAGTGAATGAAGAGCTGAATCTGTTGGCGGTGTTGAACATTCTACAGTATAGAAAAGAAAAATGCATTCTAGCATGAAATAGATCGATCTGTTCACCATAATATAAACATTTTAAAAGTGATAATTACTCTTTTGAGAGTAGATTGTTAATGTGAATAATTCTTATGTTTTGAGTAACATCAAATCTATTCACTACTCTCCAAGACTACTGTAGGGTGATGAGATTGGTTCTCTATCTCGGTCTCATATGAACATTAGGACTCTTCCAATTGGCACTCAGACAACATGCACATCTCTAGATACATTTATACTTCAAGCAAACATTGGCAGAATAGGTGAACTTGCAGGGACTTAAGATTGTTAATTACTTTTTCAAAAAATACAATTTTTTTTTTTTTTTGGTTGGAAGATTAAAGGCAAAGAAGGAGAAGTAATCTGAAACTAGATATGATCTGGTAAATACAAAAAGTTTAAAACACATATTCCATTAAATTTAAATTACCTTAACATGTATTGATAAAAGAATGTTTACCAGCTCCAAACAAGTAAACAATTAAATACAGCTGGCCATCCCTGAAGGAACTGCAATTTGTACTATTGTCTGACTCTGGAGTACTCCCCAAAGACCTTGTTCCAAAGTATTTGTCCCAAGCTTCGTTCTGCAGGAAAGCAGTAGAAACCTTAAAAACTGCTGTGTACTGGGAGGTTTTAGGTCTTTGAAGCCATTCTCTTGAGAGGGGCTGCAGGGAACAAATCTGTTCTTTTGCCCTTTTTTTCCAGGCCATGACAGAGGTTTCCTTCTACTGTGTGTCCACCATGATTTGTTGCATCTGTCTACACAGGTCCAAAGAAACTGATAATGGCTCTAAAACTATGAACCCAAACAAACATGTTCACTTTATAAGTTTTATTTCTCAGATTTTCTTGAAGAGAAAACTCTTTAGCATATGCATTGATAAGGAACCTATAATCAACAAATGACAATAATGAGTAATTAATTTATGAATATATGCTTATTTGTGTGAGATTACACAGACTGTATTTTACTAAATAAGCCTGGAAGATAGTAGATAATATTGAAGACAGTAGATGGCAAAGCAGAAGAAAAATAAATAAATAAATACTACTTACACTGAGTAAAACACAGAAACAAATATACAATGGCACTGTGGGTAAAATTTTTAAGTGTGCAGATGTTTCATTTGTATGAATTACCCCTAAGGATGTTTTTTGTCTTTTTCCTGTCTTCTAAAATTCAAAAATCCTATTTCTGATTCCATCCTCACATATTTACATCTACTTCTTTTTTCAGTGTTTATTGTATGTATTGAACTATTAAACTATAAACTATAGCATTTGCTACAATTTTCCTTGTGTGAACACCTTTTATTTGAACACAAATAAGACAATTATCAGCATAATTCATTTAAAAACACAATTTTCTTTGTTTACACTGCTATAACGAAACACCTAAACTAGACTGTTAAGAATAAGCAGAAATTCTTCCTCATGGCTCTAAGAGGCTGGGAGGTCCACAGCCTGCCTAGACACTGGAAAAAATAGAGCTGGTCTGGTGAGTTGCTGTCTGTTGTCATGAGCACATACTGTCTCTTTCAGAGGGAAGAATGATGTATCATCATATGGATAGAATAACAGAAGAGCAATTAAAAGAATATAAATGTGTTCTTACATAGCAGAAACCAAAAAAGAGTAAAACCACTATCTCAGGTCTTTTTTTTTTTTTTTTTTTTTTTGCACGTTGTCTTCACTGGTAATGTTTATCACCTCTACTGCTTAACATGAAATAAATTTTTATGCTTCCTCCTCAAATATGTCTTTTTTAAAATTTGTTGATTTTTCTGTGTGTATATCATACAGAACATGCCACACTGTCTTATTCATCTATAAACCCACTTCCCAAATGGCACCCTCCCATAGCCTCCCCCCTCCCACATAATGGAGCCCACATACTCTGTCATCCCTGTTACTGTCCACTGTGTTGTTGACACCCCCAGCCATTCTCCAGTGCTTGTTCATCTCCTGAATCTATTCAGCCTATCTAGAGATCCTTGTTTTAGGAAGATCAACTCTTCCTCATCTAACAGCAATCAGTTGTCAATATTCCTTTAGATAAGATTGGGATCTGCTGTTCATTTTCCCAGTTCTATGCTGGGTTACTGTCTGGGAGTCTTTTGTGCCACCTTGGCCAATAACTCAAAGAAAGGTATCGACTGTCTGGCATTGTTTATTGTTATATAGCCTTTAGCTATACATATAGACTCTTAAAAATTATATTGACCCCATTAATCTTTGTTTATATTTTCCTTTTGTGTGTTTAAGACCCTACAGTTGGACCAGATAAAACAATTTATTTTTACATTTAAGGTCGTTTGAGGATCTGTTCCTCAAGGGTGACACGGGCTTGGGAGGAGCCCCTGGCTCCTTTCTGTTACCAGTTCTGTCTATGTGAACATAAGTCAAAGGTCCTTATTTTTTAAATATTTTATTTATTATTTTTATTTTATGTGTATGAGTGTATTGCCTGCATGTATGTGAGTGCACCTGTGTCGTGCAATGCCACAGAGGTCAGAAGAGGGCTTCGAATTCCCCTGGAACTGGTGTTAAGGACAATTCATAGCCGCTGTGTGGGTGCTGGGAATCGAACCCCAGTCCTCTGCAAGAGCAGTCACTGCTTTTAACTGCTGAACCATCTCTCTAGCCCCAATCTCAGGTCTTTTAATGTGATCCCTAAAGCCCTACATCAGTGTGTTACTCTCTGGATTAAATGTCCCTTGATGTTCCCCATTTCTTAAAAACTGATGATGATGAGTCAACACACAAATTTGAGGACAATCAAACTTTATTGATGCCTCATATAAGAAGCTTAATTATTAATATCTTTACATGTTTTTGTAGTTTTTATTTTGCTTTAATACTACATATTTATGTGTCCCTAATATGATGTCTAGAATTAAAAATGAATATGCTTTAATTACCTTCCCACCAATAAGCAAAACCTACACGATGGCCAACAACTGTTCATAAC
>NW_008359214.1:2673736-2674875 GCF_000622305.1 Nannospalax galili
TAATTCTGAATCTTCTTTGAATAGCAAAAGGTAACAGTCTAATTATTTCTCTCATGGAAGCTGTTTTATGATAGTGTGTTTAAGTTACTCAATTAAGAAAAGAAAGATAAGTATTCCCCAAAAAGCACCATTGTAATCATGAAAAAGTTATATAAATAATCTCAATGTTAATCACTATAATTTTTGTTTTTTTAGTATCATAGAATGTACATTGGAATATATTTCATTGAATTTCATTTTAATTTTTCACATCATATTGGTTTCTAAGGAATGAACCACGAAATAATCGTTATGGACTAATAGAGATCATAGGTTTTGTAAGTTTTCACTATAAAACAATGATGCTATCTGCTCTAATTAAAAGGTCCTGTGCTAATTAAGAGGATATACTTCATTTTGTAGAATAAAAAAAATCTCATTTTCAAGTTTTCTTTCCCCATTAGCAGAACAACGCAGGTATGATTAGATTTTTATGGTTAGAATAAAATTAGATATAATGTGTAGAAAAATAAAATTATGCATTAAAATAATAGGAGAGAAGTGAATGTGAAGTACTTTTGACCAAAAAAATATATTTAGAACAATTGTTTAGAATAAAAGTTAATTGTCTTATAAAAGAAGTCAAGTTGGATAGCAAGTTTTAATCTAGTTCAGAGAAAGCCTTTACAAATGCAATTACATATTTACCCATTTTGATACAATATTTGGGTTATCTCTGGTCTCAAATAGTTGTTTCCAGATCATTTTGTTTCCTAGTGTATAATTTTACTTCATTATTTCTCAATTTCTTCTTCTTAGTTAAGATGATAATAACATTGAAAATATGTTATCTAAATAAAGAAATAAAATCTCAGTTAAGTAAATTGAATTCATCCTTTAGGAATCAATTTCTGAGCTGTACTCCACTACATTGATGTTGATTCAAGTTACTTTGTAAATATTCATTTGAATCATCATAAAAATTATCAAAATTGACATTGTAGCAGCTGGATGGATGTGTGCTAGGTAGCCAGTCAGGAAGGAAAAATCCCCACTGTCACTGAAACAAAAATTCTTTCCATGCTAAAAGGCAAACATTCATATGTTGATCTCACTGTCCTGTTAGGGATATAAGAACAAAATGTCCTTTATTAGTTTTA
>NW_008359214.1:2674911-2684044 GCF_000622305.1 Nannospalax galili
TGTTTCTTAATGTTGTTGCTTAGTGTCATAACATTCCCAATGGGTCACACACCAAAGACTTCAGTTTATTATCATCACTATAGCTGTGCTATGCACCGTTTTCCTTGAAGAAATTCTGTTTTGCGCATAGTGTCCCAATTCCCTCAACAAACTTAGATACAGATTGCGTCTTGGCTGCTCTCCTGACTTCTTCATTGGAATCTGCTTCTTCTCTTCACATATTGTTAGGAGAAATCCTAAGTATATCTATCCAAGTCACCTCTTCATCACTGCCCCATTGATTCCTTTCATGCAATGAAATTCTAGAACACTATGCTACATGTAATGGGTTAAAAACCAAACTATTATTTTAATATCACTTACACAAGTATTTTGTACTAATATTGAGAATGATAAGAGACCAGATTCTAAAGTTCAAGGCCATTGAGAGACATAATAGAAAAGTGACTCCTGTTATTTTCAGCCTGACTTTTCAAAAACTGAAGAGAGTACTAGAGCAATAAAATTAGTGAGCATTCTCTTGCTTCTGTGTGAAGACAATTAAGATGTTTGTCAGTGGTTATGTATTGCAAGCAAAACCTTCAAAGCTAAATCTCTTCCTGTTTAGCAGGAGACTGAAAGTTTGAATGAAGTTAAGACTATATTAAATGATTTTGTGACAGTTGATTCAGGTAAAATCCTCTGGGCAAGTATAGTCTTTAAGCTGAACATTTATACAACAGTTAAAGAAAGTTTTACTCACTTGGGGGCAAATGAGGAGGGTCTGGCAGAAAATCTCATATCTCATTTATACACAGTCTTAAGCCACAGGAGTTCCTTCTTGTCCACATTCCTGTCCCAGCTTCAGACCCAGGTGAGCGAGTAATCCTGCTGACATTCTGACCTAATCCAACGCTCTCAGAGTTTCCCTTGTCACATAGTCTATGCATGGTTGGAAAAAATTAGAACATTGACCATGGTGACCTGGCAGAATTGTTGTGAGGGAAAGGCCAGGCCACGATAACACTGCATCTCAGAAATATCATGAGTTAGAAAAGTGTCAGGGGACAAACACAGAAATCATGAAGCACTGAAAATAGATGTATGTAGAAATATAGATATTAAAGTTATTTAGCCTTGAGGAGTGAAGAATGGAGACAGAAAAACTGCCTTCAAATGGTGCAGTGCTTATTCTACTTTTTGCTTCACTGCAAGGAAGTGTGAATAACTTCAACATGAAGAGTAAATTAGAAAATTTGGTGGCATAATCTGTTCCCCTGGAAAGAATCAATAGACTAGTATAGACACTAGCTGTAAAAATGACTCTTGTACTTTATGGATAAAATTGGATAAAAGCATCATCTCTCCTGATCTATCCCAGTTAGACACACCAGAAATGAAAGCAAATTAAGTCTGATTCCCCAAGCTCATGTGTGTAGTGACTATGGGAAGCACAGACTCCCCAAACAATAGGCTTGACATTGTATAAGGTGCTAGGGATCATCTTGAAATTTTGTCTGTAAAGTTTGAAGAAGCCCACTAAACTTAGAAAGTAATTATTTGGCTCTTGACATCATTAAAAATTTATGTAACTTAAAAGTAAAAACAAATTAAGTTAAGATAACTACTATCACAAAATCTCACTGCAATCTCAGTTAAACATATAAAATACCAGTAAAGCAAACATGCCAAGTGCATGTAACACTGACAGTCTGTTCTCTTTGGGTGGACCTGTGTTATCAAGGTTGATGGCCCCTTGTTACTGCTCGTCATTCCAGCTTTATTTTTCACTTCTAACTTGTAGGACAGCTTAAATGGCTGACTTGTTTAAAGTGCTTGATTACTCATGTGGTGGCTGTTACCAGCACAAACTGTCTTTGGGATACACAGGCAGCCATTGTGTCCCAGCTGATGTTACAATACTAAATGGGACCTGATTACTGTACATTGCTTTCTCAGTGCTGTTAATTTGCATGTTTAAATAAGTCTGTTGGGACTCTGCTTCATAGCTATTGCTCCATGTACGCTGCTTGCGGTCGCTTTGGGAAACAGTATGGAACTGGCTTTTTCTATTCATCAGAAGGGAGGGCTGGGAGCTGCTGACACCATAGCGATTGTGCATTGCACCTGTGGGCTTTGTGGCCCATTACATATGCGATTGCTGCACTTGTTTCTTCTTTTTATTTCTTTCCCCCTTTTTCCTTTTAGTGCCTCTTTGTTGTTTCTATTGAATATTCCTGTTAAATGTGGAAGTATTTGCATATGATTGTCACTACATAATAAAGAACAAGTTTAAGAAAAAATTTCCTCACAAAACTGTATTCATCAAGTGAGTTGTTAGAACTTGAGAATTAATCCATATATGTGATCACAATAAATCATTCATTGCTTAGAGATTAGGAGGGCAAATAGTTTTGATTGTTTCAACCTAATGGCTGTTCAATACATTTAGTCTGTGTAAAAATACAGTCAGTTTCTATAATAAATATTTTAAACCATGTCCTCTATTAATATTTGTCAACCTGAGAGAAAATAAATGAGTTGACTTGGCTATATATAACCTTTTTAACATAAAATACCTTAATGAATTTAATGTAGCTTGAAGTTCAATAAATATCCAGAAAAAAATCAAACTGCTGCAGCATATTTTGTGCTGGGTAACTTGCCTGGCACTCAAATATATGTGAGTGATTCCACAACACTTGTGAGAAAATTAGTTTAATGCTTTGTGCATGTGAAGTTTTCAATCAGTAATTTAAGAAAAGCTTTATTAAAACATTTGATCCTCTCAATTGAATATTCCTTGGTTTCTGTCAAAAAAGATAATGACAAGTTTGTTCCAATCTCTGTAGCAATCTCTGCTGGATTGTAATACAAGGGAAGATTTTAAGACTCAGTCTAGACTCACTGGAAAAGAATCAAATTAGCACTACGTGCCGAAAGAGAAAGTTCAATACTTACAACTCACTGTTTTATGTCTCTCTCTGTAAAATTGTGAAGAGATTGTTTTTGTCTTCTTGTAAATGTCAAAAAGTCATCAACTATTCATTTTACAAAAAATATCTATAGAAAGTGAGGGTTTGTTGAAAAGGCTGTTATCTAGAAAATATCAGAATGAATAAAATAGCTGAAAATAACTTAATTTCAAATAAAGAATTTGAGGGGAGGTTTATTCTGAGTTGTGTGTCTTTGAGAACACTAAACTCACTTTCTGCCTGCTTGACTTGGATTTCACTCGTTCATATATTTGAACATGTGTTGATAACTAGTGAAGGTAGTCACTTCCATTCTTAATAACAACACACATAAAGCCTAGATCAACAGATGACAAAGTGTTTACTTTCTGTGGAAATATTATATTAAATGTCAAAATATCATGAACATAAGGAAACAGAGACATTCAGGCCACTGGAAACTTGATCATAGGGACTTGCAGCAATGCTGGCAGCATGCACAAGATCCATACCAACTCAAAGAGATAAAAATTCAGTATAGGATGGGGGAAGTAGGCAGAAGGCCCAACCCCAGTCAAGAAACTATCAGCAAGTGGTTACTGTGGGTGAAGGAGAGTAGATCACCTTTAAAGGAGTGGCTCTAGATGGGCTGACTAGACTCCAGTGGATGAACTTACACAGAGGGAAACCTAGATGGAACTGCTTGACCTGATAGGAGTTACATATATGACAGAATACCTGAAATCTGGTAGCAGGGGCTATAGGGGGCAGGAAGGGGGTCTAATTTTGATTAATATGTATTATATGAAATGCACAAAACTCAATAAAATAGAAAAAATGAAAAAACTCAATATAAAAAGTCAAAATATAGATCTGGGCACGGTGGTGCATACCTACAATGACAGTACTTGGGCAACTGAGGAAGGAAGATTACAGGCAGGTTGCAAGTTCAATATGTGCCTGAGCTACAGAAAAAGACTGTATAAAATACTTCATGAAAATTTCAAGAAGTTTTAAGATAGTAGTGTCTCTCTCCCCACTCTCCCTCACACAGACTCTCATCTCATTCTCTATGACAGTCATCTCTAATTATAATCATCTATAGTTACATTTTAAACCAGACATTTTCAAGACTCATCCCTGTAAATAATAGATTCATTTGGTTTTAGTTACAACATAGAATCTATATTTTTCTTCAAAACCTTTACATGATTTTGATGATCAAGCAACTATATACTAGAGGACCTAGTATACAGGTCCTCCTACTCTAGAGGACCAGTTTTAATTGCACTTAGTAGAATGGTTGCAATATTGAATATTCCATGTGTGCTTTAAATGGAGCAAATAAAATTAGTAGCAAAGAGAAGTGGAGGAGTAACAAAAGCAGCAGGAAGGCAGTTGTGACATTTCTGCCAATTGTGCTAAGAACCCTTCAGAACACTGTGAGTCAGCCTGGGCTACAGTGGCAGACATCTGAGGAGAGAATATCAAGCCATGCACTCAATGCCACACCTACATTCACTTAGTCCATCAAATTGGTTCTGCCTTTTAAACATCATCTCTAATTCATTGTGATGTATATAAAATGCTGAAGATATACTATCATTTGGATATGTGTTGGAAGAAACATATTTTAGGTATTTTCATAGTTTATATTTCATGGGTGCTTTCAAAGTTAAAATCTGTTGAATTACTGAAGAAACATTTACCTGGATGTGCTGAAAAACTACAGCCATCCATCATTTTGCCCAAATTGTTATAGGATGATGATGTAAATATGAAACTGCCCCCTTTGCCCCTAATTTCTCATGGTGTTCCTCTGAAGCACCTGTCTTGAAACGTGTGCTTCACTAACTATTCAAGGCAAGTTGTGGATCTCTGCATGACTCATCATCTACCACAAAAAGAAGCTTCTCTGATGGAGGTTCAGAGATACACTGATCTGTAGGCCTAAAGACAAGAAATTGGGTGGTTTATTCTTATGTCCATTTAGCAGAATATTAATATTAGATTATTCCATTGGGCCTATGACCTAGCCAACTGTGGGATTTTTGTCTAGCTAACTGTACTAGGCATGAATTTCATCATGTGACATGGATTTTAAATCTAATCGTAGGGTAGTAGTTGTTTACTCTCATAGAATTAATGCCATTTTTTTCAACAGTAGGCATATCTTGCCCTGTTGGTGATTATTGCAGATCACAGAATTCACAGCTGGGTAACTTTTCTCTCCCAAGAATGTATGTACTACCTTGCAGTACTATAAGGCTAGCCTGTAGGGATAACAGTCTCACCTCAGTATCAGCATGGTAGCTTTATGACCTCTGACTCAAATATGTGGTGATTTCAGCAATACACTCTTACCATCAAGTTCTAGATGTGGCCAAAAGCAATGACAGTAGGCGGTAATGTTTGGGAGTACTATGCGATCCCAATGACTAACTACTTGAAGAGGGGTATCCTATGCCTGGAGCTGGGCTTCTTGTTTGATAGCCTATGGAATCTGTGAGAGTCAGTGTTTGCTGAGAGCATTATAAGGTAACTCCACTTAAATATGTACATAATTTTATATATGTTTGTGCATATATCTGAGGAAAATTAAAAAGTAGGAGTTTTCCATCTGACTCTTTTGAGAAGACTTTTGTGTTCATATCCTTCCTCTACCCCTTCCTCTACCCTTCCTTCCCATCCTTCACCCCATTTAACTCTTCCTGAATAAAAATATGTCATTTTCTTGGTTTTTTTATTTATTATTTTTATTGTATGTTAATGATTGTATTACCTCCATGTGTGTAAGTGCACTCGTGTCATGTGCAATGCCAGTGGAGACAGAAGAAGATGCTGGATTCCCCTGGAACTGGAGTTATGGATGGTTGTTAACCACAGTGTGAGTGCTGGGAATCAAACCTGGGTCCTCTGCAAGAGGAGTCAGTGCTCTTAATCGCTGAGCCGTCTCTCCAGCCCCAAAATATATTGTTCTTTGAAATAACTTGTAGCAGGAAAAGGTGGTGAATTTCTGCATAATTGATAACCATTGCTCATTTAACCTCATCTATTTCTAAACATTTAATAATTATTCCTACATTTTATCTGAGTCTTACCCTGGATGTACAGTAAAGTGTAATATTCAGTTCTCACTCTTCAGAATACATTGGAAAGAGTTACAAAAAGAAAATGGACATTCTCTTTTTAAATTAAAATAATACATGTGAAAAACAAACTACACTAATAATAGTATTATTTTTCACATTGGATAACTGGGTTAGGCCATTAAACACATTGCAAATTTAGATATAACAGTGTATGTCTGGTTACCCAGAATTACATATTATAACTTGTTGAATGTTCTGTTCCCATTTTTTTTCTTTATTTTTTATCTATTTACTTATCTTTGTGATAGAATTTTGCTATGTAACCCAGAGTGGCCTGGAAAAGATTATCTGACTGCCTTAGTTTCCCTAGAAAGTTCTTTTAAAGAATTTTATACATATTTTTAGTATGCCTATAAATTTATGTTTACATTTTGATTATTAGCTTTCTGTTAAGGCATGCTGAACAAACTCATTATTTCTGGGGCTAACAACAAAATAACAATTTTCCAAAAATGCTCCTTTCAAATTCCTCCACAGTATTTGTCTTTAAATTTTCTACACAATGAGTGGTGGATGGTATACATGTGTGTAAGTATAAGAATCCATATCTAGCATACAATAAGAAATTATATTTTTCTAGGCATATGACAGAGAAAGGATTTTCTCTAGGATCTATGACCTTTCCAGCTATATGTACTTGGTTAAATTTAAAGTGTCACACATGAGTATCCTCCCATTGAGAGGGTTTTAAGTCTAATTAAATAGATGTTGAATACTCCCAATGTAAGTGTTCCATGACTGCATCAATACATTGTTGTGCCAGTCATTGTTGTTGTTATTAGTCTTTAAAGTTGGGATTGGATTATTGATTGATTTTTCTTTCTTAGAAGCTTGCACAGTATCCTCCAGAACTATGAGAGCTAATTTTCAGGGAGGCTTTCATGTCAGTTCTAGCTCCATTGCTCCAAGCCCTGTGTTCAAAGTATATCATATATCCAGCATTATGGTCTTACCTTCAAGTTTAAGTTCAAGGGAGGTAATCAGGGGCTATGGCAATGTCTGTGTTATTTTGTGAGTCTCTTGGACTACTATGATGTACAACCTGAAGGGAGGTTACTCCTGTCTGGCACTGTGTTTCTAGTTATATAGCCTTTAGGTATACACGTGCACTTGTGTTCATATACTTGTGTTCATATAGTGCATGCGTTTTTTTCAGGGGGTATTTGAACTGATACATTTCCTTCTGGTTTTTCACACTCCTTAAGCTTTATTTACCTTTATTCTCTCTCTCCCTGTCTAACCACCCTCCTCCTTCCCTGGTTGAAGACCCCCCCCATTTTCTCCATTTTCCCCTTGAAAATACCTGTCTCTTATTATCCCTCCTCTCTTGAGCTTCTTCTCCCCCTTAAACCCCTGGCTCTTGTGTGTGCTGCCCTCCTCCATTCCCACAAGATCTCAATTTTCCCCATTTTCCCCTAGGAAACATCTGTTTCCTAGTATTCCCCTCTCTCAGGATCTTTCTTCCCCTAATGGTTCTTTTGCATTTTCCTTGTTTATGTGGTTACATCAGGATATATACTCACATATAAGGATTTAGTACTAAGATTCATCAATGAGAGATAGCATACATTTCTTGTCTTTCTCAGTCTTTATTACTTCACTTAGTATAATATTTTCTAGTTCCATCTGTTTACCTGAAGATTTCATGACTTCGTCTTTCTTTACCACTGAGCAGAAATTCATTGTGTGAATGTACCACCTTTTCAATACTCATATATTAACTGAGGGACATTTAGGTTGTTTCCAATTCTTACCTACTGTGAAAAGTCCAACAACAAAAATGAATGTACAATGGATCTAGTGTAGGATGAGTCCTTTGGATATATGCCATGGAGTGGTATAATTGGATTATATGATAGATTAATTTTTAGTTTTTTAGTTTTTCACACTGCTTTAATAGTGGTTGATGAGTTTTTCGGTCCAACCAGAAGTGAATGAGCATGCCCATATCTCCATCTCGTCATCAGCATTTGGTATGATTTTTTTCTCTTGATATTATCCAGAATGACTGCAGTAAAGTGAAATCTTAAATTGGTTTTGATTTGCATTTTTCTAATTACTAAGAATGCTGAAAAATTTTAAAGGTGTTTCTTAGCCATTTTTATTTCTTCATTTGAGAACTATCTGTTCAGGTCCTTAGCCCATCTTTTTATTGGGTTATTTGTTTTCTTGTTTCTCTTGGTTTTTATTCCTTTTGCACATTCTGGATATTAATCTTTTGCCAGACATGTAGTTCATAAAGATTTGCCCCCAACTCTGGGTTTCTCTTTGCAACAAATGGAGGCTACAAAATTCTGCAGATGGTCACACACAGAAAAAAAAGTCTCAGAAAGACACCCAGCCCTAAGTGACACATCTAGAGTGGAACCTCTACAACTGAGGCTCATAGAACATAGTGGAAGAGGGGTAGAAAGAAATTAGTGCATCTCTCCAGTCTCACCAGTAAAGATTCTGCATGTAAAGAGTAAGATACATACAGGTCACAACTGGCCTTTTGAATAAGAGACTGCAAAAGTGTGTCCCTGGATAGGACTCCTTATATTAAACATCATCCTTCCATGACTGAGGGATCATTGTGGAAGTGGGGGCAGAAAGACGGTAAGAGTCAGGGTTGGTGCATAATCTTAAGGAAACAGTTTGCCAGGCCTCTGGGAACTTGCTTACATGAACTTATAGCAATGGTGTCAGAATGCATAAGACCCAGGCAAATTCAATCAGACAAAATCCAGCATAGAACTGGGGAAATGGACAGCAGGCCCCAACTTTATCGAAAGAACTATTGACAGTTGATTACTGCTGGGTGAGGAACAGTTGATCCTCTTTAAGAGTGAGGCTTTGAAAAGACTGATTAAACACCAGTGAATAAACTTGCACTGAGGGACATTTGGGTGCACAAACTTGGCTCAATAAGCCTTAATATACATGACAAAATCCATGAAATTGGTTGGGGTGCTATGGAGGGGGGTTCAAATGTGGGGCATAAATATTAAGATGATTAATATAAATTGAAGAATGAAGTCCTGCTATCAGGATAAAAAGTTATTAAGA
>NW_008359214.1:2684384-2721734 GCF_000622305.1 Nannospalax galili
AATATTGCCACTCAAGTTTATCTTGTACAGGTGTACCATGATTATAGTCTAATGAGTCACAGTAAAATCACAATCAGTTACAAATTTTAAGTGATGCATGGATTTTACAAAGAAAACAGAAACAAGATGTGAGGTTAGCTTTTTTTTTGTTGGATTTTCAGAACTTGAAAATTCTAGGTCTGCACAAGATGCATGACAGTAGGAAAAAAATAGTAGAAAGAGACTTTGTGACTAAGGGATGCAGAACTTACTTCAGAATATGCAAACATCTACTAAAATTTGTGTAAATCATCTTATAAAACATGAAGCTGCAAGCCAGTGTATCATAGTTGTTGAAGTTTCTACATGCTGTGTGGTAGTATACACATTGTATTGATTATAGATTTTACATTGGCAAGTACTCCTTAATCTGTTTGCTGTCTTTGTACTTCTTATAATTTACTTTCTTTAAAAATGAAAACAAATCCTGCAGTTCTGTAATACTTCAGCTTTTTCAATGCAACATAAATAATTTCTCAACAAACTTCAATGGTTTCTATTTTGTTCTAGTGCAAAATTGGCTTTCTCTATATTAGAAATACAAACAAATAATTTGGAGTATTTTGAACTGTTTGTAGAAATATAAACATAGTCTCAAAAATGAAATCTTAGATGTTACCAAGATTTTAGATTCTATTTATAGTTGTCAGCTATGTAATAGAATTATCATTGACTGAGTGCAATTTCAACAGATCACACCATAATCTTCTCAAGTTTTCTTATGAACAAGGCAATAGAAAAATGGTTTAAGATGAATTATTCACTATTTAGAGTCTCTTTGTGCTCACAGCAAAGTGAATTATGTAGCTACCATTTGTCAATAACATTCTTCTAGAGAGGAACAGTAAATATATTACAAATAAGAATGTTGCATAATCATGGCTTAAATGTTGAAATCAATTCCTCTAGTTCCTAAAGCATATATTGAAAGTAGAACAGGGGCAGTCTGAAAACAGCTATCTACTTTGGAAGTATTGTGATAATAATTACTAGGGCTTAGTTTTCATTCTTCAATTAAATAGACAAGAAATTTATGGGATGGCCCAATATTATTGTGCTTTTCTGGATCAATTATCTATATATATTGGTGGATAAGTTTGTACTGTCATTTCTTTCCTTTCTTTAGTCATTATTTTGATAAAAGTCACTTTTTATTCATTCCAGAAATGTGTGGTAGAGCCATGAGATAGTCCCTGAGGTAGTATTCACTAATGTCCAATGTTTTTCATGCAACACAATTTTAAGGACATGGAATATTAAGGTGCTGGTAGTAGGCTAGGTTGGAATGGTTAGAGGCTTTGAATGTTCTTTGATCTGATTTCACTGTAGAACAGGGAATTCATATCGTGGAGCATAGGAATTATTGGAGGATAGTGGAAAATTCAGTCAATAAGGTCAGTAAGAAATGTATTTCAGTATCCTGATAACTAATTAAATAATAAAAACACTTGTAGAATGATGACCTCAAATTGGCATACAAACTTAAATGCATACATACTTAAAATGTTCTAGTCTTATGCATATCCATATTGTCTGGATACAGTAATAAACTTTCCCTAATTAGAAATACAATGTTGAATAACATGTTTCAATGCCTTCTTTTGTTGTTTCTTGATTTTAATTAAGTGAATGAGACAAATAAATGTATAGGTATATTTGTAGATACAAGACATGTAGAAACTATGGTATGATTCTTTAGCAAAAATCTGAATTTCTCTTCTATAGTAAGCTATTGTTACATATATATTCTCTTAAGTTTCTTTATCAAGGATTTCCCATATTGTTATAAATAACTAAATCTTACATGGATATACTGCTTGATCTTTTAAAAAAATGTGTGATGTGTGTGTGTGTGTGTGTGTGTGTGTGTGTGTAAGTTGATGCATTATTCTAACTTTTGTTCCACTATGTTCCATGAGCCTTGGGTGTAGAGGTTCCACTATAGTTGTGACACAGCACTGGGTATTTCACAGACACTTATTCTCAGTGTGTGACCAGTTGTGGAACTCTATACAAACATCCATCTACTCCAAAAGAAGTATCTATGATGGAATACTTGTCTGTAAATATAAGGACATATAACTAGCCCATAGTAAGAAATTACATTTTTTCTAGGGATGTGGCAGCTCTGTGGTTTTATCTAAGATCTATGACCTCTCCAGCCATGTGTATTTGGCTATGTTTACAGTACCACACATGAGTTCCCTCCCAAGGGTGGACTTGAAATCCAATTAGACAGCCAAGATAAAAGCACCACTACCACCCCCAAATAATTTGCTGTGCTGGTCATTGCTGTCATTATTAGACTTTAAAGCTGGGGTTGAACCATCAATTGATGAATCTCTCAACCCTCATCAATGAAACTCCCTCATGCAACAGAGGAAAATAAACATAAAGGGCCATAAAGGCCAAAGTGTATAGACTAAGAGTCTGCAGAGTGTGGGTTCTTAAATAGAACTCCCATAAAAAATGTCAGGGATCAGGGACCACATCTAAAGAGGGGTCAGAAAGATTGTAAGAACCAGTAGAGGAGGTGCAGGACCATATGGAAATAGAGTCTTACTGGCTCCTGGGACCTTGCTCAGATGAACCTACAGCAGTGGTGTCAGCATGCACAAGACTCATGAAAACTCAAGCAGACATAAGCTGAGCATAGAACTATGGAAATGGGCAGCAGTGCCCCATACTGGCTGAAGAACTATTGGACAGCTGACTACGACTTGGTGAGGAAGAGCTGATCTTCTCTAAGGGGATGACTCTAGATATGTTGACTAGTCACCAGTGGATAAACTTGCATTGAGGAATGTCAGATGACACTAACTTGATTTGATAGACCTTAACATAAATGAGAGATTGAATGAAATCAAGTCAGGGGGAGCTATGAGAGCGTGTCAGTGGAGAAGGGAGTATAAAGATGACTAAGATGTTGTCTATGAAATACACAAAAATTCAACAAAAATATACAGAAAATATGTATGTGCTGCAGGTATTGTAAATAACAAGTTCTCATTTATAAAACTGGAAAAACAATCTTTTAAAAATTAAAAAAATATTTATAGTTATATTTTCAAATGCATGTGATGGACAAATCTATTTTATTTCAAATATAAAAGAAATTATGTCTATACAAAATATGAACATATATGGGCATCATTTTCATTCACAAGAATTTTATGCTAGCAAGATGAAAACCTGACACTAGATGTATTATGTATACAAAATTCAGAGTATTTAAATGTCTTTTTTGTGGGCTTACACTAATAAAATATTACCATTTTAAACATTCATGAAAATCTTCTATTACATTAAGCATTTATATTGTCAGTTTCAGCAAAAATAAGCTCAAATTAAGTTGGTTTTGTCATGAATTCAAAATAATTGTATGAAAAGTTCATTATGCTGTGAATTGGATGTTGGGTATATTTAATTTTTAAAAGTAGGTTGGGCACTTTTTGTTGATTCAATTGATGGAATCAACTCATTATTTACATCATATTGATGAAACAACGAATCACATTGGTGCCATTAATCATATTGATGTCAACCAAGAAACAATGATTATTGTGCTCACAGTTACTCTCAGAATGGGAGGACCTATCAACTTGTTCCATCAATATCATGTCAAATGAATATGTCAAGATATATTTGTTTATCTGATATCTCATGTTATATCTAATTATTACAACAATATAGATAACCCTGGAAAGAAAAACAGTGGTATTAGATAATGAATGGGTCTAATTTCTATATTAAGAAATAAAAGAATTATCATATATTAATATTTATTTCATACATTAAATTTTAATGGAAATTATACCAGCAAAACAAAATGGTGTCTAAGGAGAGAAATTTTATTAAGTTGAACTCAGCATTCAAAACCATGATCATAAGAATTTGGGTAACAAATTCCACCATTTTCTCTGTATTGAAGAGAAAATATATAATAGAATAAATCATTTGTTTCTCAGTGTTGTCATGATGTGATGATTTAAAATGCATGGGTCACCTTATTAATGCAAAAGCATAGAATATATATGAAAATTATTGTGTTTTGTAGTAGTTACAATGCTTTGTAGACTTATGGTTACATTGATTTTGAATAAATGAGTGCTGAATATTCTTAAAGATTCCTTAAAACTTCCAAAACCTGCTAAGATAGAATGAGAAAAGTTGGACAAACTGTATTAAAAAAATGTGTTTTGAAACAATACTCAAACTACTGAGTGACATTGGAAAACATGATATATTAGACAAATTAATTAAGTAAAGGGACTCATAATGGTATATAACTTAAAGAATGTATGAAAGAGTATATGAAAATCAAGTTTAGAAGAGACTGAAAGTTTGATTACTCATAGCTAACATTAAAGTATACTTATCTATCATGATTTCATATTAAAACATTAAAACATGAAATATCATTGGTAAAAAATGTCCTTTTAATGTAATATATTTTAATCCTTTGTAGCAATATGAAACTATTGAGATTTTCATGGTTCTTATGGTAATTTTAGCTTATTTTTTATTGATTATCATTTTACATAACTGTCAATGTTTTAGAACTTCACGAAGGATACATTAAAAATGCTATAGTGTCCTACTGTTTTTATTATTGATCATTTTCCTTAAAAAAATAAAATTATGTGCTTATACATTTCATTCATACCAAATCAGAGAGTGACAGTCTATGACACTTAATGCCACTTAAGAGTCCTGTAACAATCCAGTAAATTGGGATTATTAGCTTGATGGGATCAGACTTCTGGTGTGAATATATCTCTAAGCATCTCTGTGAGGGAGTTCTAAATTAAGTTGAGGGAGGAAGAGCCCCATAAATGAGGTAGGCATTATTCCAAGGGCTATGACCCTGGGATGAATAAACGGGACAAAGTGATCTCAGCACCAATGTTCATTTCTCTTTGCTTCCTGACCAGTCAACTTACTCTGTGCTTCCTGACCAGACAACTCAATGTGAACAGCTTCCAGGGCTTCTTGCTGTAAGGGATTAAACCATCAAAGTGTGAACTAAAATTAACCTTGTTTCCTTAAGATGATTGTGAGTGAGTATTTTACACAACAAGGAAAGCATCCAATCATATACACATCATATACAAAAGCAGGAGAGACACAATAAAAGAAGTGAAATTTGCCAAAATGAAAGGAACTTGGGGGATGATAGATTTGTCACTAGAAAACATCAGTTTTCTACTATCATTGAATTTATAAATGATGCTAGAAATAAATACACAATTTCATTATTCTCTCTTAAATACTTTAAGATTATATAGAATCAGATTTTAATGCAGATATACAGTAATAACCCACTAGATCTCTTATCCAAAGTGTTAAAATCACACATACCTTGATAATGATGAAAAGATAAAGATCAGTCAGCTGTCTCCTAAACTCATCATGAGAATTTAAATTCAGTAAGAAAAAGATATATCAGAAGTGTAATTAACTTAGCGCTGTACAGCAGAATGTTATAATAAATTGGCTTCTTGGGTTAGGAATGGAGTGCAATGGAAGAGCACTTTCCTTGCTTACCCAAAGTCCTTAGCTCAAACCAAGGAAGGATGTAAAGATGGAATGGTGGTGATTTGGGTCACTATGGAGTTTAGAGAAACAAGGATAAGAAAAGAAATTTGTGTCTTTCCAGAGAAAATAGCACATTAGGATGCAATAATGAGTACTACATTCATAAATTATCTTAGTGCTCTGAGCTTACTGGATACATTATACTTTTCAAAAAATGATTTCTCTTAGTTAATTAAAGTAAAATATTTTGTAATTGTTTGAAAATTTATGTTTAAAGAATCAGCGATAACTCTCTAATTGGCATGCAATTATCTTTAATATTTTGGTATTTATTTTTTTAGATTTTTATCAGGTGTATGAAAGTATATAGATAGTGTCTTATTTCCTAAATTTTTACAGTTGGTGCACTATATTAAAAGTCATTCTGTTTTCAAATACCAACAAAAATTCTCTGTGAATATCAGGCTTTAAATACAAACAGAAATACAAATGTCAGGATCCTTGCACTTGAAAAGCAGGTGGTGTTTATTGCCTCATGGTTTTTAAACATCTTTCTATCTTTACTCACAACAAAGTGGGTGGTATTGCAAGCTGCTATATATTTAAAACTACTCTTTAATTTTAAAGAGCTTTTAATATGTATTTTTTTGATGACTAATCTCTAAGGTGATTCACTCTAGACATTACAAAAACATCTAGCCTTATCTTGAAGGGAGGGAGGAAAAAAAATACAGTGCTAGTTTAATCAGGACTATATTGTTGGCAGGAAACTAAAAGCTAAATACAGATTCTTGTTTGATTTTCAAAAGAAGGTATTGGTAGGATGACAATTTCACAAGTAAGCAGCTGTGGCTGTCGTGACACCCCCTTTGAAGCCACATCTTCATAGTGCAATTGACTTCACTAATTTGATTCAAACTATTTAGACAAGGCAGATGTGTCCCTAGGGGCACTTATTCCTCTGAGGGGTGGGGCCTGCTGCAGAGAATTGGCTGCAAAGAGTTAGCTATGGAGAGGGAGCTGCAGAGATTTAGCTGAGGAGGGAGGAGTTTTGGTGCTATTTTGGGGACAGAAGGGGCCCTGGTGTGGAAAAAAATGGCCTCATTGTCTTACACACATGGACATGAGAGGGAGCATTTACTGACCTGGGGCCCATGACCACAGGCCCATGAGGTGTGGGCAAAAGCTAACAGAGACTGTGGGCAGGGCACAGAAGCAATCTGGAATGGTGGGCCACTGAGCCACAGAGCTGAATGGGGCACTGGGTGTTCGCCTTTTGTGGAGTTTTGGGTGTTCACCTTTGTAAGTTACTCTACTTCCCCTACCCAGGATATAAACTATGAAAACTTCAGATAAAGATGTGCTATGTGATTTGTCTAATAATGCCAGGAAAGGGACCCTAAGAGAAATTGGGTGACAAATTGGCCTAGGATCTGCAGGATACAGAAAGCATAGCCTTGGGGTTGTGGGTTTGGTGAAGCAGTGCTATTATTCCCTCTGTGGCAGCAGCGGTGGTAAAGGTTCAGCTGGGCTCAGATTCCCAAATCCAGGAGCAGGTTGCAAGAATCCATGGGTGAAGGTAATCAAACCCCATACTTTTAATGGGGTTAGCAATAGTTATGTGGGTTATACAATAGATTATACAATCTGCAACTAAAAAGAGGCTAGCCATGCAAAAGTGTAGGCCACAGCTATGTTGTAAATGTGGGGAAACAGCCAAATTGTGGGTATCTGAAGATTTGTTGAAGGTTATAGAAAAGCTAGAAAAAAACTTTTATAAGCCTGGGACACAAGCAGAGAACCCAGAGAAGGGGCATGATCACTTTGCATAATTAAAGACTTGCCCAAGGCAAGGGAAGCTGAAAAGGCAGTTTTAGTTGCAGAACTTGAGAGAGAGGGAAAAAAATGGGACATTTTAATTTGTGTAAAGTCCATGGACTCTGGAAAAAATAAAAACTGATAATAATGAAAAAGGAAATGACCTACAAATGAAAGTGGCTAAGACCACCCCTCAGATTCAACCTTTGATACAGAAAGGACAGGAAGCTAGCTGTACTGTAGCTAGGAAATAATCCCCACTGGAACTGTTAAAACTAGGGAAAACTTACAAGCAAGCAATCAAAGAGCCCCTCACCACATGGCTAATGAGGGTATGGGACATGGGAGCAAATAATGTCAAAGTCCTTCAGAAGCTTCACAGTTGAGTTATATAACCACCCATCCATCCTTGCAACATAGGCTCTTCAACCTAAGCCAATGCAAGGGAGAGCAGTCCTTAATGGCGGCTGGTTGAGGGGTTAAGGATACATGATTGTCAACAAAGGAAATGTCCATAATTAGCAGGAGCTGGAGGATTATAAAGGAGGAACAGGCATTACTGAGAGAACTAGGTATGAGAAAAGCAATATATAATGTCCAGTTCACTGGGCCAGATAAGATTGTGTTCACCAGAGATATAAAGGAAAGCTTAATTTGACTCAGATCTCGAGAATGGTATGGAGGTTTAATGGTTTTGCTAAGCCCTTTAATAGGACAGGATCTTTGTAAAGTGAGAGAGGCTTTAGCAGATCTGAAATGACTCTGACCAACGTGTAAAATGTGTCTGTAGAATAACAAGAAATATAAAAAAGGCCAGACAGAAGAAATGGCCTGTTAGGGTTACTCAAAGACAAATGTGGCAAGACTTATATTGAGCCCAAATTTCCAAACAAAAAATTAACAGAAAACCAAATTCACTATGAAGGAGTTTCTGGAAGGCTTTAAAACCAAAATGATAGTTTACAAAAGGCATTCAAAGAGTAAAAACTGTCCCAGGGTGGTTAAGAATACCCAAAGATTAAATAAGGTACATTTCTCTCCTAATAAAGGCTATACTAGGGGTGGAGGCAGTTTTTTGCACCAAGGCCTCCACCAGCAACCAGGTGTGGTCAATGGAGAGATGCCAGATATAGCTACAGTCAGGAGGCAGATCTGGGGCCTGCCTGACTCAGGGAATGAACAGGTGCAGTGGGAACAGGAGAAACCCCCTGCCTCCTTAGCCCAGTGCATGGTCAGGTAATGGGAGCCAATACCCGTAAGTGTATCAAGAATAAAAGACAAAGAGACTCCATGTAAAATCCCCCAAGTGCAAAATGACTCCAAAGGGATTACTAAAGCTAGTAAAGAACTTACCAAATCAATGCCTTATACCCATGCTATGTTACCTAACAAGGAACTATGGAAAAAAATGAATAGATAAAAACTTTCCTTCCTGTGTTAGGCCTTGTCTATGAGTATTGAACATCATTCAATATATGATGTTAACCTTCTTTTGAGCATTTTACAGATGTAAAACCCATTTAAAAGATACCCAAAGAAGCAAATGCCAGGTATAGCTGTAAGATTCTTGGGTGTTTTATGGTTGGATAAGATAAAAATAGAGGCTCCCAAACTATACAACTGTTAAGAAAATCTGTAGTACCAGGGGTGGGTTCCCTCCCATGAGCTGTTGGTCAGAGAGAGATCCTCGAGGTCCTCAAATTCATTAAAGCTCTTGCCACTAATGTCATTTGTGCACTAGAAAGGTCGGTTAGGCCATGTTGCTGAAGACACTGCATGATGTGAGCATGGGAGGAGAAGAAGAGATGGAGCTGAGACTAAGCCAGAAAACTCTATACCACTGGATCAATAACATTCATAGTAACAGAGGGCGCTATGCAGATGTGGGGAAGAAAGGATCCTCTATGACTCTACTCAACAATGGACCCTGCATGCTGCACACTATTGACATGTCAACCCATGCCTGAAAGTGCAATAATTGTTTGACCAACATATGTGCAACTGACAACTTCTAATTGGATAAGGCCCATTCTTAGGCATGGAACACACATCTGGTGCTGTAGACCATGCCAACCCCCTCTATAGAGAAAGGCTACAAGCCCTAGTGGGGAAGCCATTACAAGTATACTGCTTTATGAATATAGTACACCTACTGGGATATCTTCTAGGCATTTGTATTTACATTCATGTTTGTTTAGATGTATCTATTTCCTTCCATTTGTCTTTATAGTAGAAGAAACACCACTGAGATAGATCAATGGACATGGCTTAAAGATGAATAATGGGGAGGCCCAAAAAGTTACTAACTTACCATGATTACAAGAGAAATTGCCCTACATCTGTACCCCCCTCTGAGGTTCAGGGACCTTAGCAGAAGATTGGTGGAAAGATTGTAAGAGCCGGAGGAAGGGGTGGAGTGTGTCTAGTAGCTCCAGGAGCAAGCAACCCTAAGAGAACTCAGACAACAGCAGGTGCTCCCTATTCCACAGAAAGGATACAGAAACAGTGTTTATGTTTTTATTACTTGGTGTATATTGTTAATAATAATTTCCTGTGAACAATGTAATTGAAATAATTAGCTATAGTCTCCCTTTTCCTCCCAAGAAGGTTTCCCACTTGGTATTAATGGCATTTTGGAATGGATACTTCTCTATCACTGACAATGTGACGTTCATCTGTGTTTTTTATTTATTAAGATACTTTGAAACCTATGCATATCACCTCCACTTTAACAGTCTGCAATGACAACAGGTATTGCCAAAGAAATAAGGAACATTATCACCATTGAGAATATCTGTCTTAGATTATATCATGGAATGCTCATTTTATGCTTCAATATAACCAGTTAATAAGAAATAATTTATAGTTAAGGAAAAGGAGGCATCTTCACATTCCTTAAAAAGATAAGGTGTGTCCTCATCCTTAGATCTGATAATGAGGGGGGGAAAAGGAGGAAAGTTTTTCCAGTTCACAATCTGCATTAGGCCCCTCCCATTTCCTTGTTATTGTGAACAGTGAAACAGTAAACATGGATGTACAAATATCTCTGTGGTAGGATAGATTCCTTTGGGTACATGACCAGCAGTGGTATAGCTCAGTTACATAGTTGTTAGTCCTGTTTTTAGTTTTCTGGGGAAATCTACACTGATTCCCATAGTGGTTAAACCAAGTTTGCAGTCCAATCAGCAGGGCTTACGTGTACTTTTATCTCCACTTCCTCATCTTGTTATCTGTTTGAAACTATTTCTTTAACTATTTAAGGCTTTGGATTTGTTTCATCCCATAATTTTTCATCAAAGACCAGCATTCCCCCTACTCAAAGTTATTGGAATTGTAAACAATCACTTCTAGACAAGAAGTATTTGGGGAAGACGTGAATATGAAGAAGAAACACTTTAGTTAAGGAAAGAGTACTTCTCAATTTTGTTGCTGGCTCTCACATTTCTTTTAATTAAAAGGCTTAATGGCTATATTACTTACAACTGGTAAGAGAAAACTAAATATCTTCATTCAGTGTCTGCAACCAGCTTTAAATATATATTATGAATTTCTTTCTAAGACTGTGGTACAGTATGTGTGAGGGGGAAAGTAGAGCTAAATTTAAATTTCTCTTGTTTTTTCATAGGTTCTCGGATTCATTTAGTTTTCAAAGTTGGTGAGTTGTTTTCTCTTTCTTTATATTTGTTTATTTACTTTGTGAGTATGTACTTTTTTTTGTATGTGTGTGCTCATGTGCTATGCTTGGTGTACTAAAGGTCTATGGCATAAAAATAAGATCATAAAATGAACCATGAGAGAAAACCATTTTAAAAAGTCTTGACAATCTGTAAATGACAATCTGTAAAGCAATATTTTATGATATTGAATATATATATAATGTCTGAATGGTAATGACATGTAAATTTATTGAAATCTAAAGATATTTATAAAATTTTGGTATAAATTTGTTTTCCTGGAAACTAGACTTTCATTTTACTTTGAGGAAAAAGTTAAATCTTTTATACACTTTAAAACAGTGGAGTTTGTGTTGACTGGTTCACCCTTAAAATGTCTAAAGTTCTTAACTTCTTGAAGCTGAAATTCACACTTACGTTTTCACAGAAAAACATTCTTTTACCCATCTGCTGTATCTTGCCACTTGATTTAATGCACTGATGGCATGTAGTCTTAGTGGCAAATAGCATAGCATGCTCATCACTCTGACTTGCTTCATGTCCTTTGATTGTTTGGCCTCCACCTGATAATATATCAATTGGTGACAATTAGAAACAAAGAAACATTTTTGTATATGACAAATTTTAGAGAAAACATGTGGAAACTGTCAACAGCATGTAAACACATAATACAAGAAAAAATGGATTGATTTGTTTTAAATATATCTTATTTTTCTTATTTTCCATGAAATGTTACATTTCTTTCAGGCTACCAAGAGAATTGCCTAACACTCCAAAACCCAACTTTAGGTGCATGAGAGATCATACAAAATAAGAAGAATGACAGACTCTTCTAACTGATCAGATACAAAGATTAATTTTAAAGTTTATGGCTATAAACATTTTGTAACCAAGAACAATTTATTAGGAAAAAAATGTTTGAATATATTCAGCTTCATTTTTTAATATTTCTGAAATGGAGTTTAGAGAAAAATCTGATTCATTATTTTAGATCACAGAAGTCTTTTTGTACCACATAATATCCTTTTGAGGATGAAGATGATGAAATTGTGTGGAGTTTTTGCAAATGACAGTGAGTCATCTTGCACATGACTAGGTGTCTAGCCAAGATAGCTGGTTAGACACCATGTTCACTATGACATACATTCCTCTGTCTCAAGTGATTTCCTTTCAGTTTTGAAAATACACAATGTATGGTTATCAGATATGTTAGTGACATGATTCTGTGAAAAAAAAGGAACTGGTGAATCAATGAATCAAAGGGTCTGAAAGGCACAGCAGAGATTTTAATTATTTTGTTCACTTGAAAGAGCAGTATTTAAAAAGTAATACTATTATTAGGCAACCTGATATATATGCCTTTTTGATGCTGTTTTCTCACTAAGAGAATGAGTTGCATTAGCATTTAAGAATTTCCCTACCATAAGAGGTATTCAAACATAAAGCAAATGAGTCTGGGATACTAACATGCTTGGGTATCAGACGAATTCAGTCAATATACCTGCTAACAGGCTGCCATATCACCCTGAGGTGTGCTCACTGTGATTACACATTTCTCTATTTATGTTGAGGATTTCTAATTTACACAATACCTTGGATATCTCACACTTAAAATAACTGATTTCAGCAATATCTTGGATGTATCACCCTTAAAATATCAGAATTTATTATGTTTTTAGAGAAAAGAAGCTAATATAAAAATATACAATTTGATTGTTTAGTGTAAATACTATTTAAAATGTTTATCTACATGAAATAACAATTTCAATAGTCCAATTGTTGACAAGTTAGAAATTCAGCAGTCATGCAAATATAACAACAATAATAAAAATGATAGCAAGATTTTATTGAACATATGGTATATAATGAACAATGTGCTAAGAATTTAACATAAAAGTACTTATCTAAATTATACAACAGTACTATAAATTAGATACTATGTGTCACATAATGATTTATACTAATAGCTCACTGAATTGATTATATGTCTTAAATTTGTATTACATTTAATTGTTATTTCCACTCAATCACTCAATTTCTATACTAAATTTATGTACACATATGCACAGAAATGCTATATTAAAATACTTTTCCAAGATTATTCAACTACTAACAGGTGGACCAACTATCAGACAGACATTATAGACTGCAGAATATTTGCTTTTGACACTTATATTAGAGATGTTATGAATGGCATGCTTTTTCTTCATCCATCTGCATAAGAATCTTCATTAGTCCAATAGTGTTCCCAGCAAATTTACTTCATTTTCAGGAATGAAAGAATAAAACAAAGACTGACAGCCTTCAGGAGAAGCTAAAGATAGTGCAAAGTGTCAGAGGTTATGAATGAACCCTCTTTGATCGAAGGGTTCAAGTAATGTGCATATGAAAAATTTCACATCCTTTCTTTTCTGAGTTAACGTGACAATGTCTGTTGTCTATGTCATTAGTATGTGTATATATACATGTATTTGCATTTATGGCAATTGTCCCAGGATATTAGTATATTTACAACAATATACAGGATCACCAGTTCACTGAAATGCTTTGAGGCTGTCAACTACTCATTATAGAGAGAATGTAATGAAAACCATATATATGAGTCTAGAAAAATTAAACAATGAGGAATTCTCATTTACCGTATCATTAGCATATTAAAGTCATTTTCAGTAGCAGTTAAATTTTCAATTTCAAGGTGTGAAAATTCAATTTTTGATGCAATGAACTTGAGCTAAAATCTGGCTTTTCATTTTACCCTTTCGTTCATTAGAATTTTAATAATGGAATCCCTTAAAATCTAATCCAAAACTTATGATTGAGGTCATTTTTAAAGCAATTCATTATTCATTAACTTGTAAACATGGTGTTTATATTGTTATATGATTATTATACATTTATGTAACACTTTTATTAGCCAACTAAATTTGTATACATTTTATAAGTGTTTATTTAAGTATTCTGTGACGATTAGTCATTTTAAGTTGCAAAGAATAAACTGGAGCCATTATTGCTACTGTTCTATAGATGGCAGAGCTATTATTGTGATCATGAATAATAATGATTCAAAGAGCATTGCTCATGATTCTATCTCAAAATGAGAACTTATAACCATGCATAATCATCAAGATGCAATATATGGCTCTTCAAAACCAACTTCAGAAATAGCTGTCTGGAAGATTCATTTGCAGCTTTTATAACTGGCAAGGATTCTTGAAATACAAGCCAGATCAGTTGTAGAGCACTTGTGCCAGGCTGCCACAGACGGAATACACAGAAGCTGATGGTCAACTCCAATTCCATTTACGTTGTATAGATATGGACATAAAAGATTTTAGGCCATTGTAGCTGACATAGAGCATAAGAAACTGAGTTTTCAGGGAATTATTCTCAATTGAAAACAATTGTAAGAAAAATATCTAGAAGTAGCAAGAACATAAAACATAAGGAAAAAAAAGAAAAGAAATAATATGATTTGATTAGAAGGAATTTGGAGATGTATTCTCTTATGTGTGTGAGAAGTTTGGAAAAGATGTTTCAGTTAAAAGACTCCTAGGCATATGCTTAAAGGACTCACCCTACTGTAGAGATATCTGTACATCCATGTTTGTTACTGCTTTTTTAACATTAGCCAAGGAAAGATGAAATTATGAAATTTGCAGGTAAATACATGGAACTAGAAACTGTTACACTAAGTGAAGAAACACAGACTCAGAAAATCAAGTGGCATATGTTTGCTCTCATTCTTGGATCAAAGCACCAATCCCTTATATGCCAGTATATAATCTAATGTAACAGCAGGGGCCATGAAAATGGAAAGGAACCATGGAGGTAAAGAGAAAGAAAGAGCCAGTAAGAGGGTGATAGTAGGAAACAGATGTTACCAAAGGAGAAGTTGGAAAAAATGGGGTATTCAACTGGGAAGGGAGGAGATACATACAAGGAACCATGGGGGTAAAGGAGAAGAAGTAACTCAAAAGAAGGGGGGATAATGGGAGACAGGTATTATCAAGGGTAAAATGGGGGCACTGAACTGGGGAAGGAGGAGGGAGATAAATAAAGCTTAGGTAGCATAAAAAGCCAGAGGGAAATAAGTTAACTCAACCACCACCCCCTGAAAAATACACATAAAATATATGAACATTAGTACATAGGTACACCTGAAGGCTATACAAGGAACAAAGTGCCAGACAGGAGAAACCTTCTTTTGAATTGTTGTTCATGGTAGTCCAAGAGATTGCAAAATATCGCAAGCTATTGATAGAGCCCTTGATTTCCTCCCAGAACTTAAAGGTAAGACCCTAATGCTGAAGACAGGGCACACTTTAGGTCTTAGAAAAAAATGGAGCTGGGACTGACCTGAAAGCCTCATCCTTGAAGTCTAGCTCTCAGAGTTCTGGATGATACTGTGTGTTTTATTTTGCTTTCAACAAAACACTCTGACAAATACCAACTTGGGGAGTCCAATGGAGGGAATTCCCCAAGAGAGGCTCCCTAAACCCAAATGTGTCAAGTTGACAAATAAAGCTATTCAGCATACTATGCAAACTGCTAAGAAAATCAATCAGTGTTTCAAACCAGCTCTAAAGTCTAATAACCACAGCAACTGGCACAACAAACCATCTCTCTTGGTGCAGTAGTGGCACTTTTAACTAGGGGGGCAATCAACAGCTATATAATTGAACTTAACACCTTTCAAGGGGAGATAATTTATGGGTGGCACTGTAAATATAGCCAAATACACATGGCCTCAGACGTCATAGATCCTAAAGAGAACTATATCTCTGTTCTATAGCTAGAAAAATGTATGCTAAATATGGATCCTTATATTTTCAGACAAGTTTAGCATACACCACTCCTCAAAGAAGCTTCTTTTTGCAACAGATGAAGGCTATTACAGAGTTCCACAACTGGTCCCACACAGAGAATATATGTCTAAGAAATGACCAGCCCTAAATGACACGTCTACACCAGAACCTCTATACCTATGGCTCATGGAACTAGTGGAGTAGAGGGTAGAGGGAATACTAATACATCTCTCAACTCTCACCAGCAGAGTTTCCTGGTACAACAGAGTATAAAGCACACAAAGGTCACAACAGTCTAAGTTCTAGAGAATAAGAGACTGAAGAGTGCATATCTCTAGATAAGACTCCTTTATTAAACCTCATTCCCCGACGACTCAGGAACCAGTGCAGAAGAGGAGGCAGAAAGATTGTAAGAACCAGGGTAGATGCATGAAAAGGAAACAGAGGCTTTCAGGTCTCTAGGAACTTGCTCATATGAACTTGAAACAATGGTGACAGCATGCGTAAGACTTGTGCCAACTCAATCATACAAAAATCCAGCATAGAACAGGAGATGGGGAAAATTGGCATGAGGACCCAACCCTAGTCTAGAAACTATTAACAATTGATTATTGCTGCATGAGGGTAAGTAGATCTCCCTTAAGATCTCTAGATAGGCTGACAAGACTCCAGTGATTGAACTTGTACTAAAGGATGTCTGGGTACCAATGCTTGACCAGATAGAACTTAACATGTATGACAGAATGCATGAAATCTGGGGGAAGTAGGGCAATGGGTATGTGGATGAAGGAAGAAGTATAAGTTTGATTAAGTTTTATTATATGACATATACAAAAACAATAAAAATATATAAAAAATAAAATAAAGTTAGCAAAAAGTCAAGACATGAGACTATCTGGTTCAAGACTCCTCAGATAGATATTGAAACAATCAGAGACTAATTACCTAATGGAGATTGCCAATATTTGTGTTCCATGTGTTCATTAGGATTATACATTTTAAACATGCCATGTCTGTATGTGGTGAGAAATAATGCATATTTCAATATTTAAAGGAGTTTGTTTAGGCTGTTGATCTCTTCTTGGTTTAACTTTGGGGGTGGCCATGATTTTAGGAATTTATCCATTTATTTAGGTTTTCAAATTTAATGGAGTATAGATTTTTAAATATTCCCTTGTAATATGTTTTTTTGGTGTGTTGTAACATTTCCCCTTTCATCTCTGATTTTATTAATTTGGATTTGCTCTTTCTTTCTTTCTTTCTTTCTTTCTTTCTTTCTTTCTTTCTTTCTTTCTTTCTTTCTTTCGCTTAACTGGGCTAAGGTTCTGTCTATCCTGTTTAACCTTTCAAAGAACCATCTATTAGATTCATTGAATTATTTCTATTTAATTAATTTCTGTTTTGAATTTTGTTATTTCTTCTGGTCTACTAGGTTTGGGGTTGGTTTGTTCTTGCCTTTCCAGAGTCTTGAGTTGTATTTTCAAGTCATTTACATGTGCTCTTTCTGACTTTTAAATGTAGGCACTAATAGCTATAAACTTACCTCTTAGGATTGCTTTTAGGGTGTCCCAGAGGTTTTGTTGTGTTGTATTGTCCTTTTCATTTAATTCCAGAAATACTTTTATTTCTTTCTTAATTTCTTCTTTGACCCATTCATAATTCAGGAGTGTGTTGTTTAATCTCCATGAGTTCATGAATTTACTAGAGCTTCTTTTGCTGTTGATTATAACTTTTATTGCACTGTGATCTGATAAAAGGCATGGAATTATTTCAGTTTTCTTGCATTTGTTGAGATTTGTTTTGTGCCCCAAAATGTGGTCAATTTTAGAATATCTTGCATGAGCTGCTGAATAGAAAGTATGTTCTTTGGTGGTTGGATGGACTATTCTGTATATATCTGTTAGGTTCATTTCTATAGTATGTCATTTAATTCAGATGTCTCTGTTTAGTCTTTGTCCAGTTGACTTGTCTTTTGAGGAAAATCGAGTCTCACTGAGTTGGTGCCAATCTCTGTTTTAACATCCTGGACTACTGATTTTATGAAATTGGGTGCTTCAGAGTTTGTTACATAAATGTTCATGATTGTCATATCTTCTTGGCCAATTGTTCCTTTGACTAGAATGAAGTAGCCCTCCTTATCTCTTCTGATGAGTTTTAATTTGAAGTCTATTTTGTCAGATATTAAAATTGCAACATCTGCTTGCTTCTTCAGGCCATTTTCAAGGAATATTATTTTCTATCCTTTCACTCTAAGATAGTGTCTGTCCTTGAAGATGAGATGAATTTCTTGAATAAAAAAAAAAGATGGGTTTTCTTTGTTGATCCATTGCACCAGCCTCTCTTTTCACAGGGGAGTTAAGGCCCTTGATATTTAGTGTTATTATTGAAAGGTGTATATTGTTTACTGTCATTTTAATTTCTTTGTGTTTATGGCTCTATTTTGTGTTTTCATTGTTATAACTTTGTTTTCTTTCTGTAGCCTCTTTCCTCGGTCCTTTGTATTGTTTCAAGTAGTCTCTGTTGTGAATTCTTTCAGCCTATTTGTGTCATGGAAAAAGCCTTCCATTACACTGGAGGGTTGCTCATGTAAGCCTGCAGCAGTGGTGGCATCGAACCTGAGATCTATGCCAGCTCAATTAAACAAGGGCCCAAGGGGAGGTAAGAAATAAGTGGCAGGCCAGCACAAGATTGAGAACTATCTGAGACAGATTGCTGCTGGGTAAAGGAGAGTGTAACTTACATATGAGTACTGGATGGGCTGACTAGACTCCAGTGGGCACATTTACACTGAAGGACATTTGGGTACAAACACCTGAATGAATATGACTCAGTATGTATAGCAGAGTGCGTAGGGTTCAGTGGGGGGATAGGCAGAGGCATGGATCGGGGAGGGTGTGTGGATTTGAATGGGAAATGTTGAGGAAATTTTAAAAGCTCAATAAAATAATTTTAAAGAAAGAATTTAAATGTTTCTGCAAGAACAGATAAACATTTGAAATAATAATTGAGCTTATTAACTTATTATCCACAAAGAACACATATTAAAATATTACAGTGTATGCCATCAACATACATGTTTATTGTATTACCATAAATTAAGGCTTCTAAAAACTGATAAGACATATACTTTGTAAGATACCATGTGTTACCTGAAAAATGGAACAAATAACATTTATTTAAAGAACTTCTATATAATTTTTGTCAGCATACAAATTAATGTAAAATTTTTCCACACAGTCTAAGGTTGATAAACTCATTTTTAACTTTAAGATTTAGATCCCCAGAGTTGAAAAAGAATGTTGATGTCCCATCTGGGTGTAAGAGTGAATGCCTAGAAAATAATATATACAAGTCTAGAATACTATAATATCTGAAATATTTTGTGGTTTTTGCCAGTGAAGCATAGTTTTTAAAAACAAAATTCATTACTTTTTAATTTAAGGTTTGGGAGTACTTTAGACAAAGCATACAGTATTCCTACAGGAACAGGCAAATTGTTCAGTGGATACTAATTCATTAGCATGTTACTACTAACAAGACTTTCTAAAAATTTAGACCCTACAGTTCTGCCCTGAGGAATTATTGGGGATGTTGTCAACAAATAGTTCTATTGCTTAGTGCTCCTCAGCAATTATAAGGATCCATACTTGGATGAGTTTCTCTGTTGGCTCTTCTGATTTCTAGTACAGTTTGTTGTAGATCACATGATAAAATTTCTGAACAGGTTTGAAGACTTTACCATTAGGTTAAATATAATTCGTTCTTTCTAAGAAACAAACAAATTTTGTGACTCTTATGTTTTGAATCTCATTGACTATAAGACCAGTGGTCATGGTCTGCATTTAAATTTTACATCTCCATGTAATAATTCATGTCATCATAACATATTCATCCAATTCATTCAACCACCAGGAAAGCACAGTCATTTTGCATGCCATTTTCTTATAGCTTTTCTTTGGTCCTGCTTTAGTCTCGCAACTCTATCATATAATTCTCTTTAGCTTGTATTAGCCAATATAATCTTGTTCAGTGAAACATAAATATACTTCCATATATAGTAATACGTGCTGCTAGTCACAGAATGAGAGAGAGAGAGAGAGAGAGAGAGAGAGAGAGAGAATGTATTGTATTCTAAGCATCTAGTACCAGAAATTAGAGACCTTTTAGGAACGAGGCAGAGACTAGCAGCCCTTTTTACCTCTGCTCATGTCTATGGACTGCAATTGACCCTATTTGCTCCCCTGCACTTCTCCCTCTCTCACCTCCTCTTACTCAACTTTCAACTATCTAACAAATTTTCAGCATTTTATTATGCATATACACAAGATGCACCAGATATAAATTTTCTTATTAATAACACTATGCTCCCGGCCAAACATAAGTTAGCTACATATCTCAGATTCCATTTTCAGATTTTGTAGGGAGCTAACATATCTCAATTTGGATCAGGTATATCCTTCCCCAAAATCCACAGAAATCAGGATGTCAGGCCATTTAATGAAAATATACCTAGAAAAGGTACCGCACAGATGACTAGAGGATCAATTCAGTCTTGCCAGAATCCTCAACTTCTTGCATCTGCTGCTATTCTGTCTCATATTCTAGCACTCTTGGGTCTCTTGCTAGTTTTTCCAACATACTAAAATCTGTTCAGACTTCCGGTGCTGTTATAGCTGTTACTACTGCCTGGAAATCCCACAGAGTGATGCTTGCCAATGTGGTTTTGTTAATCATATCAGGGCATAAGTGTTAGCTTTTTAATAATAATACCTTTACTTTGTCTAAGAAATCTAAAAAAAGGCACCTTGCTACTTGATATAACCTTATCCTATATGAATTATTTATACAGTACTGACAATTGACTATTTAGCTGGTCTTTGGGCTATTTGTTGCTGTGTACTATCATGGGAGTCTTTCTAGCACAAAGACCCGTCTCCTCCTGTTCTCTGTTACATCCTTAGTACTTCTACTGTGCTGACATGCAGAAAGTATCTCAATAAATATCTATAATATAAATTAGTTTATAGGATACTTAGGCCTTTAATGCATGTACTATGGCATTTTTTTTGTGCTTTTATTAACTGCATTAATTAAATAAATTTTCCCAAAGTTTCAAGTGACAATCCTTGGTAAGATTCATAAGAACATAAGAAAACTTAACTAGGTTTGGGACAATAACTTCTAAAATCTGGCCAATTCAGTCTACACCAATTGTAGAGTACTGTGTAATCAAATGACATCAACAAAAGTTAAAATCTTTTATTGGTACCTGGCTTTGACTGTTACAGCAGAAAGGAAATGACATAATTTTATCAGGACAAGAGATGTCAGAAGAGAAGCTTCTGTCTGTCTCCACCTTGTCTTCCTCGCCCATCAGAATTCAACTCTAGAGAGACAAACATCATCCCACAATCTACACTCACTCATTTATACCCCAGTATCTAAAATTAGACATTGGAATTTTAAATCTTCCTTTTCCACCTTATTGGAACATTCTTTTATATTGGTTAATCTGATACTATGTAGTTTTCAATCATAAATCCTCAAAGTGACAAAATTTTATTAAATGAGGCAGTCACCTTCCATTTCAAAAGTGCTAAAGGGGTATAAAACAAATTTTGGAGGATGAAGAAACTGATGGTACAAAGTAGGTGAACTTTATCAATGAATACACTCAAATAACTTACAAAATGCCATGGTTTAGCATGAGATACCACCAATAGAAGTGTAAAGGTTTCTTCATGCAAGTAGAAACCTCTTTGGAATATTCAGTACATTGTTAACAAAATTTGTAACAGATTTAGGAAATGAGTAGAATTTACAAAGCAAATTACAGAGTCTGGCAAATAATAAATGTTTTAAAAATACAATGAGATCTGAAAATGTATATATTAGATGTGTTTTGAATAGTATTTGAAGCAGCTTGAATATTAGTGGTTTTTAATAAATCACAGCAAAATAATTTTAAATAAGGAAGGGACATAATATTAAGTCAAACAATAATTACAGATGCTATTTTAACGTTATATAATAGATAGACTTTGCTAAGTGATTGATTAATTATAAGGTATACACAAGCTTGTTTGAAAGAAGCTAATAAAGGGATGCTGACTTTATTAAGACAAAAAGAAAGCAGAAAAGCAAAAAAAGTAATAGTTCAGAAGATGAGAGATTTAGAAGATAGCCACACAATTCTAACAACAAAAATCTCAGCTAGATCTAGGAGAGGTAAATGAGGAAAGTGATCTCATGTCAGCAAATAGTCTTAACCATGTGCAAGCTATTTAAATTTTCTAATTGGTAAGACTGAAATTCATTTTTTCCTGTACTTGTTCATGTTTCTTTTTCATCATAGTAGAAAATAAATTTCTAATAGTGACATTAGGGTATTAACCCATCATAATTCACTGTTGTAGACAATCATGACAAAACACACATTCTGTTGTCACCACCAATGATTTCATTTTATCTAATAATTTTAAATAATCATACAATTGAAATTTTAGTGTACTTTAAAAAAAGTAGTATGGTGATTTATTGAAGGTTAGGCCAAAATTAAATACTATATTTGCCATAAATTGCTCTTCAGTAAAATTGTAAACAGTTTATTTCCTTCATATTTAAAATTTTTTATTGTTTTTTCTAAACAGAAGTCCTTCAAATTCATTAGTATGAAATGTGAATTGATTAAGTTATAGAAGATACAAAATGAGGAAACACATCCAATCACAGCAATTTTTAATGGGCATAAGGCTCAGATAAACGTGTGTAAAGTTCATTAAGGATAATGGTTATTTAAAACAACTCATAGCTTTGCATTGTTTCAGGACCAAATAGTTACCCTAAACAGAAGTCCTTCAAATTCATTAGTATGAAATGTGAATTGATTAAGTTATAGAAGATACAAAATGAGGAAACACATCCAATCACAGCAATTTTTAATGGGCATAAGGCTCAGATAAACGTGTGTAAAGTTCATTAAGGATAATGGTTATTTAAAACAACTCATAGCTTTGCATTGTTTCAGGACCAAATAGTTACCCAGAAAGGAGAATTCATGGCTCAACTTTATTTGGAGTTCTAAGATTTAGGATTAGATATCAAAATAAAGCTGAATGTAGAAAATATACAGAACATAAACTATATTTGGTAATCAAGGATATTTAAAGTTATTTTCTGTGTGAAAACAAGTAATGTTTCTGCCATGATCCTGAAAAGAACTTGGCTGTGGAGACCACTTGTCACAGAAAGAACATGAGAGTAGAAATAAACAAACCTGAGCTCCAGCCAAGTCTGCTGAAGTCCAGCCAAGATTTAAAGATTTAAAAAATAATAATGTTCTGTTTGAAGCTATCAAATTCTGCAGTAATTGGCTACCTAGCATTAATTTGGAAATGCCTGGCTCATACATAGGTTATCTGAAGGGTTGTGCTCTTGTTCTGAGCTGAATGGGAAGCCCATACAGGATATCCAGCAAATAAATGAGATGATCTTACATTACAAAGTGTCACAGGTTTCTGCAGTGTGGGAAACCATGGCTAATTGAGGAAACTGGCAGTTTTCTTGGAAGTTATAGTGCTGATCTATGAGAGATATAATGGTGTTCCGGAAAAGTATATGATGAGTTCTGTGTGTTAATATGCAATATGCATTGAAAAATAAGACTGCCTTATAAGGGACATCAAAGAGATGGGAGAATGTGGTGGAAGAAGATATAGACATAAGGACAGATAGAGATAAGAGAAGTTGCAGGTAGAAATTATGGACAGTTTGAAAGTTTGGGGCTTAAAGGAATTAGAACTGTTCAGCTACCTTCAACACAGGTGGAGAGAAAAATACCCAAATTGCAGAAGCAGGCATCTGGGAACAGGAAGAGAGCATCAGTAGTATTCCTTTAGTCATTCAGAATTTGAAAGGTTTTAGGAATCTAAATGGCCATATCTAGTAGAAACATTCTTGTTTCTGGAGGAGAGTGAAGGATGCCACACTGGAGACATTTGCTGTGACCTTCTCTTCTACAAGCATGCATTGGGTCAGGAGGAGCCTTATCAGTAATGAGATAATTGACTTGATTTTGCAGCTTCCACTGCTAATTATTTCATTTGTTTTCCACTTCTATCTGGCATAAAATAGTATAGTTAGATGAAACCATGCAGTCCTATACATAAGTTTAGATGGTTTATAATAATCAGTCAGCCTTTCTTCTCTCACACCTGTATGTGATTGTTCTTGGAAATGCCTGGCTCATACGTAGGTTATCTGAAGGATTGTGCTCTTGCTCCAAGCTGAACAAAATAACCATTCATATCTCCATTTTCTATATCTCCCTATGACCTCAACTCAAAAGAATGCTTTCTTTCAGTTTAGTCATGATTCGTTACAGCATTGATGGTTCTTGGTTAAGGAAACACCTATTTTCCAATTAATGTCACCATTAAAGAACCCAAGTTCAATGAAACAAATGAAGCAAAAAATAACTGGATTAGTAACTGGATTTGTACTCCATTTTCAGGTAGTAAAATTTTATATTCATCAGTAAGACGAGAAGGCTAAGGTGGGCCATCCATCTTCCCCTAAGTCCCTACGCAAATCTCATATTCTTTCTTTCCTCTTTCCCTACAGTGCCTCAGCTGATAGGAAGTGAGAGTAACAAAGCAGAAAGCCTGTAGTTATGGGCTAAGTGTATATATCTCTGTCTTCATGAACAGTAGCCAATGACAGAGAATGCTTACAGAATTCAGTTTATCTTCAATAACTAGTAATAGTGCTTGCTAGTAATGCACCTGAGTCAGACTTTGACAATGCAAATGAATTATCTTTGGGGAGATGAACAAAGTAGAGTCTTAGCCCAGACCTTAATAGATGGAAAGATTTACCTTTCTTTTAAAGTTATTTCATTAAAATTTTGTCCTTATTGCTATCCTTTTCAGTAAAGCCAATTTGATAATTTGTGTCCTAAACAAGAAGTTTTGTGTGTCCTTCAATTATCACTAGTAGTAGCTCCAGAAAATCAACTTTGCAAGCCTTGTTTGACATGCACTGTTTAAAACAAGCCTGTGTCATAAAGCTTAATGTGTTACGTGTTTTACAGATGAGGGCATTTAGGGACAGAAAAATATTCTTCAGGTCAAAGGGTGAGAAAATAGTATAATCAGAGCCTGATCCTTGGCTGACCACAGTTCTTAATAATATGCAGTGTTTTTTAAAATTATTTATTTAATAACCATATAATTAGAAGCATTTCATTACATCAGCATTGACATATTCCATAACAGTTTCCAGAGCTAAGATGCATCTCTTTCAAAATTGGCTGTAAATTTTTAGGTTTACAGCTGAATTAATATAGTTATACAATATTGTACTCTGTATAAACCATATAAGACATAAAATTAAATGAGGTTTTAATCTTTAAAGTAAGATCTCCATTTCAAAAAAAAACAGTTTCATACAGAAAAATTTGAATTTATTTTTTTCTTCCTAATCATTGAGACAAAATACACTATTATTATAAAATAAATTTCTTTTTGACTTCTATCCACTCATCTTCCTGCTCTTTAAACCTGTTCTCTGTTACTTATAAAATATTTCTTCTGTTGTCCATTACTTGTCATAACAAAGACTTTCTCATTCTTTTAAACTCATTACTACATCTTCTTAACTTGGACCCCTTGAAAATTGACTTGTGGATTGGAGAGATGGTTCAGTGGTTAAGAGCACTGGCTGCTCTTGCAGAGGACACGGGTTCAATTCTCAGTATCCACATGGCAGCCGACAACCAGTTCCAGGGAATCTGACAGCATCTTCCAACCTATGCAGCCATTTTACAACACGGGTATACGTTCCTACTGAAGGCAATACACTCATACAAAAAAATAAAAATAATAAATTTCTAAAAAAGGAAAATATAGTTTTGTTTTTGCGAAGACATATGACACTTTCTCAAATATCAAAATCTATAGGTTTCTCTATATTCTTCATCTTTGATGATATTAGTTAAGTAATAACCAAGAGCATATGACAAATGATGTAAAAGATATTTAGGTCTAACTCATGGCATTGTCTAACACCCAAACACATCTCAGCTACCTATGTCCCTCATTTAATTAATTTAATAATATTGGATAGTAAGATCATTCAGTGTATGCCAGTATGTATTTATTAATTAAATTTTTTAATGTTATCTTATTTCCTGACATATATTCTTAAAGTTCTTCACTAAAAAATAAAAATTCCCCTCTCTTGATTCTTTTTCCTTTGAAACTCCCTCCAACATGAATGTTAGCAAAAGCCTTTTCTTCTCCCTTTTTCGTTTCTGTAAAGGTTGTCCTCTGTGATATCTCTCCAAAGCAGCGACTGTCAAATTTATGCAGGAAACTTCCAAATCAACTCCTGCAGCAAACCTTTCTCTGAAGGGTCAAGATTCCTAACTGTTCACTAAATAATTTCTCTAAAAATTTCAGTCAGTAAAACAAACAAACAAACAAAAAAAACACCCCGCATTATTTGTAAATAAAGAAGTGAGTGCAAAATAAGTTTTTTACAAAACAGAAAGAGAGAGCCTTGATAAATGAAAGAAAAATGAGGAGGAATCCAATAGAGGATGCTTTTGGAAGCTCTCATCAAGAAGTTCCAATGGACACTGATATGAACATTTGAAATGTGCCCTGTTCTGACTTTTTTCTAGTTCCCTGTCTAGAACATGTAAGGCTAATTACTCTTGCCTTTACTTCTCCATATCCCCTATTCAGAAAGAGAGAGCCTTGATAAATGAAAGAAAAATGAGGAGGAATCCAATAGAGGATGCTTTTGGAAGCTCTCATCAAGAAGTTCCAATGGACACTGATATGAACATTTGAAATGTGCCCTGTTCTGACTTTTTTCTAGTTCCCTGTCTAGAACATGTAAGGCTAATTACTCTTGCCTTTACTTCTCCATATCCCCTATTCACCAGTCAAGGACTTTCTTTTTTCCCTATAGATAAGAGTTATGCAATTTGGGAGTCTTTTATATAGACCCAATGAAGGGGTACCCCAATTGCCTCATCCTACATTCCTGTTCAGCATGGAAGAAGCCAGAGCAATGTGCGTCCTGATTCCCTATTAGCAATTTGGGTAACGTCTTCAGAGGATGGTTTGATAAGAATAGGAGGTAGGAACTGGCTAGGCAGTTAGGGTTAAAAAAAAAAATCAAGGAAAAGCAGCCAGTTTCTTGGCTAAAAGTCAAAATGTCCTTGGGCCTCTTAGCAACATACTATGTTCCAAAGGCCAAAAATGTCAAAAAGTATTTGGGAGCTCTTATCTAATCCCTAAATGGATTTTAGGGTTACTCTTGACTTGTATATTTTAAACATTGAATGACTATTTTCCAAATAACTTAGTCATTTCTACAGTAAGTTAAACATGGTGGTATATGCCTGTAGTCATAGCACTTGGGAGGGAGGCAAGAGGATCAGGAGTTCAAGGTCTTCCTTGGCAATATAGCAAATTTGAGGCTGGGCTGGGCTACATGAAACCCTGTCTCAAAAACAAACAAACCAAACAGAAAGAAAGAAAGAAAGAAAGAAAGAAAGAAAGAAAGAAAGAAAGAAAGAAAGAAGAAAAGAAAGAAAACAGTACAGGAAGTTGTCAGAAAAAAGTGATGGGGAGATGTGGGAGGTGTTGAAGGGGAGGGAGTGGGCATGGATTTGATCAAAATATCTTATATGCACTTAAGAAATTCTCAAAAAAAATTTAAAGAAAATAAAAGAAGGAGAGAGAGAAACAGAGAGACAGAAAGTCAGAAAAGAGACAGAGAAACAGATAAGGATGAGACAAAAAGTCTGTACAGATTGTGTGTGTGTGTGTGTGTGTGTGTGTGTGTGTGTGTGTACACATGGATGGATCAGTGCATAGGACAACTTTTGATGCCATTCCTTGCTTTCTTCCTTATTTGAGGCAAGGCCCCTGGGTTTGCTCTTGTATTGTGTATGTCATGCTAACTGGTTTGTGAACATCCAACACCAAGTCTCCTGTCTCTGCTTCCCATGATCCTGTAGGAGAACTGGGATCAGAGACACATGGTAATGTGTGTGGCTCACATGGTTTATAGGAATTTGAATTCAAATCTCATGTATCTCATGCTTACACAATATATTTTGATCATATTCTGACCCCCTCCCCAATCTTCATCCTATCCTACTATCTCGCCTTCAATTTCATGTCCAATCATGTTTTTTTTTTTTTTTTTTTTTTTTTTTTTTTTTTTAATTTTTTTTACTTTAAAAAAAAAAAAAAAAAAAAAATTTTTTTTTCTAATTTGTGTTTCTCAAATGCTCTTGTGCTTGGGACCATCCCTTGGAGTCTGGTAAATCTATCAGGTGTCATACCCTCAGAGAAAACTGACTCTTCCTTCCAGAAGCTATAGTGTTACAGCTTTATCTCTCATTAAACTTTGAAACTTTGATGTCATTATTCAGTTGCCTCCATTGCCTTCTTAGTCAGGCATATGAGAATAAAACTGCCACATAACTGAAAGCTTCATTCATCCACTGCTTACCAATGAACAGTAAATAATTTGTAGACCCTCAGCTAGATGAGTGGAGTCAGAATGAGAAGTAAAGTTTACAAACCCCTCAGGTATAGTTCTTTTCTGGATATACCTTAAGCTATTGCCATTTTGAGTGCTTTTTCCCATACTATCTGCCCGCTCTCATTCCTTTCATCTCATACTTTTCCATAATTATTTATTTGGAATATCACTAGACTTCAAATTAGTGTCATTCTTAAATATGTGGTAAGATTTTTTTGTCAAATAGAACTTTAGTTCTACTGAAACACTTTTCTGTGTGTGTGTTTCTTAATGATTCATGAAGTTGACCTTATTAAGTCACAGAAACTCCAAATACTAACAGAATACTGCACATCGGGTTCCTGCTTATGACACAGCACCCTGTGTTATTCTAATTCAAATGCTTCCCATTTTCCCATGGACACTTAATTCAACCTGTAGATGCCAGATGGTAAACTGTTAGGATTGAAATGCAACATTGGTATGATGCCACAATTCTTTCAAAAATAAGAATCACCTGGGGTCAGAGAAATTGCTCAGCAGTTAAGAGCGCTGCTGCTCTTGCAGAGCACCTGGGTTTGATTCCCAGCACCCACATGCAGCTGACAACCATCCCTAAGTCCAGTTCCAGTGGAATCTAACATCTTCTTCTGACCTCCATGGGCACTGCACAACATGGGTGGGTGCACATACATACATACAGGCAACACACTCATATACATAAAATGAAAATAATAAATAAAATATATTTTAAAAGAATCACCTTTTCATTAAAATCTTTGTTGTTTTCAGGTCACCTGTGTGTTCTGTCATACTGTCACTTGAGATGTTTTCTTGCTCTTCAAACTCTTCTGGATTGAGGGCCATTAGGTTAGGACTAGGTGCATGCTTTGGACTGGTCACCTCCTGTAGTCCTGGTCTACTCATCTTTTCACTGACCAAAGCACAACAAGCAGAGCTTTGCCCGTGCATTTTTCATAGAACAAATTATGTATGCTGTGTCACTCTTAGACTCCATTTGCTTCAGAAACACATCCTAAGAATCCTGAACGCAATTGGTGAAAAATTTAGCAAAGAGAAGAAAGCAAAACAAAGTAAGTTCAGAGTACTATAACTTGTGCAAGTCATGCAAGATCAACACAGTTCTGTAGCTATCCATATTGCTTGAGTACCTGCTGAATACTGTGTCGTGAGTTAGAGAAAGGGATGTGGAAAAGACAGAGTTCTTATTTTTGCTACACTCATAGTATGATGTATATAAAAGACACACACAGCAAGAATAGATCTTATAATACAAGGTTGAATGCTGAAATTATATACAGAGTGATGGAAGTTGTGAACACTTATGACCATGGAGCTCTACAGAGCTATTTACCTTCCTATACAGGTGAGAGTTCTTATGTCTATACAATTTCTTAGCCTAGATATTACATTATACTCCTCTCATGTGTTATGATTTATTAATAACTAAAACCTATCCTTTAAGAAACTTTGACACCTGAATAAACAATTAGACTCTGTTTCATATTTATTGATGTAAGCTTAAGAGTTGAGATACTGTAGTATGAGAACTAGTTATTTTATCATTTCAGTTAAATTTAATTATACATATCCTTACCTTTCAAAATGTTATTTATTTGGCTTCCTTGGGTAAAATGGTGTTTCAGAAGTCAATATATCACATGGTTGTATATCTTGTAACTACCCCTTTCTGATTTAGTTAGAGGCCACCACATATTGAGCTGTCATTGCAGAATAACAAGACACAGTTCTTCCCCATTAGTAACAAAAGCAATTACTCAAAGACATGACCAGGTCTTCATACAACCTCTGTTCTCTCATCTAAATTAGAGTTCCACCTCTGTGAGAAACTACAGCTTTCAAAATTTCTAGCTTGTTGTAATGTCCAGTGAGCCACTTAATTTTTAAAGCTAAATGTGTTTGATAATACCATATTTGTAATTTGTGTGTTCTTAAGAACAAGTTGTTTCAAGGCTGCAAGAATTTTTTGATAGATTTTGAAAGAGGAATCAAGTTGTTTATTCTCTTAACTCTGAGTGTGAGATAAATCTCCCACTTTTTGCTTCTAGCACTGCCTGACTCATTTACTACGGGTTGCCAAATATTGTGGCTTTGACATTTACTTTCATGATGAGTCCTTGTGAAGAGACTATTGCCATACTGAAGACAGTCAGGTTTTCATGGAGACCTGAGCGCACAGCATTTCTCTAATCCTCTGAGTGGCATATCATTATTATAAACAGTATTCCATTGCAGACAAATGCATGCAACTCACTACAATTAGGATTATTTAACAATTACTTCTTGAAGAAAGATACTGTCTTCATAAATTTGAGGAATGAATGAGTAGATGTATGAACAAGTGAAACTTTTTGGTAATCTTCCAGCATTAGATAATTTCTTTATACTTAATTCCACTTTTCAGCCAATGTCTAATGCAGTGTGTGTGTGTGTGTGTGTGTGTATGTCTTCATGTGTATAGAATTGCATGTGTGTCTGAGTGCATGTGCATGTTTCTGTAGGAGGGTAATCACATTGTCATCCCTTAGGAAACCATACATTAATTTTTGTAAGACAGGGTCTCTCACGAGCTTACAACTCATGAATTAGTCCAGATTGACTGATAAATGATCCCTAGGATTCTCCCTGTCTCTGACACCCCAGCACTAGGATCATAAACACATGCTGCCAGTGCTAGCTTTTTCTATGAGTTCTAGAGATCAGACTCAGTTTGTCACTTGATGCTTGTTTTAAAGTGCTGCTAATATTCTCATTACCCAATAAGTTTCCAAAGCATCAGTCACACTAAAATTTGAATCTGGCATGGCCAAAGCAGGGGTTCTTTTCTTTGTAGTAGTTATGAAAAATATCTACTCTGTAATAATGAAAAATTAAAGAGAATAAATTTTATTATTGAAATCTCCTTTGTCACATTTAGGATTGTATCCTTTTCAGAATTTGAAATTCCTTTAGTGCAACTTTATTACTAGCTTTCTTCTTGCTTCATTCATTTATTTCCTCTTCATAGAAGGTTCCATTTTTCCTTATCTGATTTGTTTTCATTTTCTTTTTCTCCTCTTTTGTTAATGTAATTACCTAAATCTGCTTATGTATGAAAGTGAAGGCACTTTTGACATACCCAGATATATATAACCACATGAACACAACTCAGCTTCTCTGATGTTTATGTGACTGGTAAAATTCAACATTTTCCATAATCCCTAATGCTAGCTCAGTTTGCATATGTGAAATACTTTTTCAAATTCATAATAGATTTCTTTATTCAAATTTATTTATTGGAACTTTTGCATATGAAGGAAAGCTTTTTTCATAGTTATGTAAATGGTACTATTCATAAAACAAAGTGACAGGATTAGCAGGAACGATAAAATTGTCAACCAAATGATCTTTAGTTCCAACTTCAAGTTTTTCACCCAAAACTCAACCTGAAATTTTTTTCTGGCCTTAAATATCAATACCATTAAAATTTAATATTTTACTTTATATGGAGATTGTTAGCTTTCCTTGGAAGAAATCCACAGAGCTATAATTATGGAAGCCAGTTTCTTGCTTTTCACATGTTCCCATGGATTTTGATTCTCAGTGGTCTTCTTGTTTTTAATAATTGTATAAAAGCTAGCTATCATATATTATTTTATCTTTGTTTCAGTGAAAATGGTATGATTGTCTTCAAGTAAGTTTGTAATCTAAGCAAGAGAAATAAAAAGAGAAGTCAATGAATCTTTTGCTACTGTTGAAGGTCAGATGAAGAGGAGAAGCAAAGGGCTGGTGGTGTCAGGCACATAGCACCCTTAGAAAACCATTGTCCACTGGGTAATAGATCAGTTGCTAATGTGCCTACCACACAAACATGAGGTCCCGAGATTCCATCCTCAGAACCCCAATAAAAAGTTGGGTATGGGATGAGCTGGGGGATAGGTGGAAACAGGCAATTTCCTAATGCTCATTGGCCAGCCATGCTGGTGAATTCCTGAGCTCCAGGTTCAATGAAAGTTTCTGCCTCCAAAAATAAACATATAGAATGATCAAGCAAGACACATAATCCTGACCTCTGGCTTCCACATGCAAAAGTGTACACAAGCATGCATATCTGTACTTCCACTAACAAGTTCATATACTGCATAGAACACAACACACATATACAAAAGGAAATCATTGTCTTTATTAACATTTAGTGTATCTGGGCCTAGGAAACACAACTGTTTATGAGTTCAAGAGACTTTAATTTCCTATATTCAGTAATAATTAAAATTTATTTCATAGTGATGCTATAGGTATAACAAAATAAGAAAGAGGTTGATAATATATTATATATTATGTTTTGTGAACTGCTTACAATTATATCCTATTAGAATCCTATTTAAAGAAGGGTCACCTCAAGAAAGTGGAAGACAATTTATATAGAGGGAGTAATAAGATGTTATCTTATTTTGGAAGGTTAAGGTGTCTAAAGATACCAAATTTCAGATGTCAAGGGTATATATGACATGAGGCAGGTGGGTGAAACAAAGGGCACAGCAGAGTATTCTCTCCAAGGTCCATTGCACAACTACCTGTCCACTTACTATGTAATAGGCAAGAGAAAATTTCTATTGGTTTCTTTGAGAGAAATTTCAGTTCTGGAACTTTCAGGTTTTCTAACTGTAATTCTGCAACTGTAAGCTAATTCTCTACTTAAACATTAATTATACAAATACCATATGTTTACAAAATGCTTTCTGCAGCTGCCTCTTAGTGTTTGGGGAATACTGTGTTTCACTCTGCTCTGGTGAAAGGCTGTTTCTTTAGTAGAAAGACAAGAACATCTAAGAAAATTCCTCCCCAAGAGAGTCTCTATTGCTGCTCATGAGAGCTTGGCATTGTCTATGAACTTTAACAGAAAAATGGTTAAGAGTATAAGCTCCTGATACAGACTAATTTGGTTCACAATCCTTATTTTTAGATCTAAAAGCTTTTTGACCTATACCAAGTCATATATATTCTTTGTTTTACCCACTGACATTTTTCTTAAATATGAACCAATAGTTCCCACCTCATAAAACTGAGTCATGTATAAAGTAAATGCTGGATAGAAATGTCAACATCTGTGATTAATCACTTCTATTGCCTCCCTTCTTTGGTGTTCAAATTTTAGCTCTTAAGTCTCTTAGCTCTTTAATAACTAATTTATATGCATTTACTAACAAATGCTGAAATTAAGTGCTTCTGGGTAGGTCTGGGTTATAGTTTGGGATTTAGAATCCTTGCCTAGCTTGTACAAAACATTATATTCAATCTTTAACACTTTAAGTGATAAAATAAAAGAAGAAAAGAAACAGTAAAAAGGAAGGAAAAGAGAGAAAGAGATTGTGGGACTAATGATATAAGTTCAGTTGGTAGAGTGCATGTCTCGCATGCAGAGCCACAGAAAATGATCATGGTGGTTAACACTATTGTCCCACCATGTGGGAAGTAGATGCAGGTATCTAAAAAATTCATGGCTATCTTCGGCTACATAGTGAGTTTGAGGCTAGCCTGAGATTCATGAGATCCTTTCTTAAAAAAAAAACAAAAACACATAAATTTATATAAATAAACAAAAAACTTCTGTACAGCTTATTAAATCACAAGATTGTATAGGCAAATTGTTTAATGTTAAAACTGAATCTTTAGATATAATATAATGTAATGATGCAGAAATTTAGAAACTTAAATGTGAATCAAGTGTGATGATACATTTCTAAAATCCTAGCATAAAGGAGGTTAAAGCAAGAAGATCTCTAGGCTACCATCATCTGCATAGCAAGTTGCAGGTCATCCTAAGCTATTTAGAAAGAGTCTGTTTCCAAAGCAAATGACAACAGCAACAGTAAAAATATTAAAGATGAGCACAGAATAAAAGCATTATGTCATTCATGTGAGCTAGTTACAAGTTGAGGAATTTAAATATCCAGTGATCCTTTAGAAGCAAATGCAGACAACCAATTAGTATAAAAGGTTTGTCTACAGATACCGTAAGTTGTCACTTATTGCTGCTCAAATCATTCTATTTCTACATCAGCACATTGAAATCTGCCTCTGACTGTATTAGTCTGAGATGGAGCCTGGAATCTGATACTGGCTTAATTATTTTGAGCTAGGACCTAAGCATAAAGATTTTGTAATGTCCTGAGAGATTCTGATGATAGCCAGCTTTAGGAAACACTCCAGGAGAACAGTCTATTATTTCACATTTTCCCATCCTGAATTTGCAAGTGTTTTACAGTCAGTTATAAAAACAGAGGACACAAGCTTTCACTTGTTTCCTAAATTATTTATGTTTTATGTTTTCCAAGTATCATCAATAAACATAAATCCTGAGTCATGAGATACTTTTATTGGGCTTTATTCCAACTGGCACAGAGAATTGGGCAACAATGGGGCTGATCTAAGCAACTCTCACTACTTTAAAAGGTCAAATTTCTAAATCATTGAAATAAGTTCCAATGATGAAGGAAAGCAGCACTTTCATCATATCCTACACATTAATGTCAAGGATATATTTTATGTACTTTACGCCATCATACCAAGACACTTGAGAATTTTCTTTAACTATGGACCCTAAGTGCTTTACTTTCCAGATGTTCTAGGATGGTAGCTTTAGTACATGAAATAGTATGTAAACTGTGAGTGCTAGAACAGGCAAACTCTGCCTGAAGCACTTTTGTCACACTAATCTGAAAATTGCACTAAACTGAAAAAGGAAAGATGTGATAGAATACACAGAAGGACATGAGGAACATCAACAAAGCATTTTACTTATTTATATATTCATTCATTCATATTTTTATGTGTATGTGTGTTATGCCTTTGAGTGTTTAAGTGTACATTTAATGCCCACAGAGGACAGAAGAGGGCTTCTGATCCCCCTGGAACCAGAGTTACAGACAGCTCTTAGCCACCATGTAGATGCTGGGATTTGAACTCGGTTCTTCTACAAGAAGAGCAAGTACTCTTAACCACTGAATCATCTCTCCAGTCCCAACAAGCATTTCGAATAATTAGAATTTATAATGTGTCATCTTGGTGTGCATAAAGAAGTGTATACATTTGCCTGTGGAATTGGGGGAGATCTATCTCATTTCACAAATATTTGCTGAAAAGTAGCTACAGATAAAAATCTATTTCAAGCTTTAGAGGACACAGAAAATTTGTAATCCTTACATAATCTATTTGAAAATAAAAATTATGTGCTATGCTATAAGATAAAAAGAGGACTAAGGCTATAGATGGGGATAAAGTTACTAATAAGCTTATCTTGAGATGAAAAATTCATCTTGGAAAGTTTTGTGTTTATATCAGAGCCATAGTCTTCATAAAGTGAAAAAGCAAAGCAGACCAAAGAGAAAGATATGACTGACCTTTGTGCTCAGAAAATGGAACAAATCACTTGCAGAAAAATGAGGGAGTGATGAAAACAAAGTAAGAGATGAAATTTCCAGTTCTTTCAGGAAGAATTCCATCCTGACAACTTGATAGGTTTCCAGTGGCGGCTTGCATTGTGCATTCCTGACATCTGGAACATTAAAATAATGCATTTCTATTAATTTCACCCTCCAAACTTGTTCTAAGAAGTTACCACAATGATAGGAACCTAGCATGAGAACATAGAATAATTTAAGATATATATCATTATAAAATAAATTAGAAATAAGTTGCAAATAAGACATAGAAATAGAAGTGAAAAAATAGCATGGTGTCACGGCTAAGATTACTGCAAAAGCGGAAGCATGGAATTCTAGAAAAGAGATGAAGAAATGGAACATATTCAACCAAAAAACTATAATGCCTATTAGGTAAAAGCAAAAGGATGATCATACCATAAATATGTGCTATGAAATTGTTACAGTCTGGTTTCCCTACGATGTGTTTGCAGTAATGCCGGATTTCCCAGAAACTTCATGCATTATGGGGTCCCAGACCAGTTCTTCATTCTATCTTATTCTGCTTGAAGCATTGTTGAAGAAAAAATTTTGCAATGAACTTTTCTATCAAGACATATAAAAATCATTAGACATTTGCTAGTAGCATTTATTATCTTATAAAAGTAGTTTGTTTTCTATCATGAATTTATATTAGGAAGTATTGTACATATAATCAGCAGTATGTATGCTTAGGTGACAGGATGACAATTTCCAGGTGCCATCAGAGAAGTGTTTATAGCATAAACACAAGATATGTTGGGGCATGAGCTGATGAAGAGAAAGAAGAAAGCACAGAGAATGGCGTTTTTGAAGGGGGATCAATGTGAGCAAAAACAGCGAAATGGAAAAGCTGAATGCATGTTAAAGGGTTAGAAAGAAGATTCAGGTGAAGTCCAAAAGACTCAGATGGGGTGGAAAGGCAGGAAGCCATATACAGAGGAAGCCTGACACAAACATAAAGTCTCTGCAAATTACTCTGTCAATACAGTGGTTCAGAAATTTATTGAATTCAGCAAGGGTAGTAAATATTTTAAATTCTTGCCTTGAGTAGACTGGCTGGGCATTTTTAAATGGATGATGATTTAGAATTTAGGTTACTTGGAAGTGGAGCACAGGACATAAAAGGAAGATTTGAGAAACATTATAAAAATAAGTTATTAAAAGTTAGCAATGGTTAAATTTGGGGCTGGAAAGAGAGCTTAGCAGTTAAGAACACATACTGCTTTTACGGAGGACCTGAGATCAGTTTCCAGCACCCATGTCAGGAGCACATAGTTCCCTATAACTCTACAACCTCAGGCTCCACCACCCTCTTCTGGAATCCATAGCACTTGCACTCATGTGCACACATAGCATATATAACCAAAAATAAAATATTTTTTAATAATTAACTTTTCAATTATTTTTTTTAAAAAGCAAATATTTCAAAAGAAAGATTTTATAACT
>NW_008359214.1:2721872-2737090 GCF_000622305.1 Nannospalax galili
TGCTGAAACCTTATTCTTCCCAGCAGCCTCCCTTTGTGGGCGTGTGTGTGTGTGTGTGTGTGTGTGTGTGTGTGTCCCACTGAGTTTAATTATGGGTATTTGCATAAACATGGGTCACTACTTGACTGAATATCAATAGCAGGATTTTACTTGTATTTTTTTCTTAATTCATTTTTTAAGGGGATATGTTTTAAAAGTTTGCTATTTGCCATAGATGTACGGGCTATAATAATCTTGTGTTGGGTTTGCATGTGCCTCTTGTGCATACGGGTAATGCTTGTGCCTTTCATGAATGCTGTTTACATGAATACTGCATGGTTGAGGGTAATTATCTGACATTATATGTACAACTTGAATATGGAAGAGCATCTGGATTCACATGTAGGCTTCTTTTGAGCCTCTCCAGGACTCTGGAACTGCCATGTCTCACTGAAGTGCACCCTCTTTCTGTTTGAATATTAGTAATTGCCACACAGCTCCTGACCCCATCCAAGGAAAACTTCTCCATATAAATGTGAGGCAGTAAGCAGAGAATGCCTGATTTAATAAATCATCTTCAGAGTAGAAATGTTGTAGCCCTTTGTCCACATTTCTTAAGGAAAGAAGTGTGATTAACATTTATAGACAAATTTGCATCTAGTAAGGACAATTTGCATTATTAGCATCTGAAAAGAAAAAATCTTATAGAAAAAAATCAGGCACTGCTTAACTATTTCCTCCATGATGTCTGCAGTTCATTTATGAAGGGGGAAGGAGGAAATTGGAATAGGAAGCATAAAGGAGTGAGCAATGGTAGGACAAGGCAGAGAAAGGAGTATGGGGAAGGATAACTAACACTTAACAGCCTTTAGAAAAAAACATACTGTTCCTTTGCATTTCCTGATTCCTGTGTTAAATCAGGGTATATGATCACATCTATGGATTTGGAGCTAACGTGCACAAGCAAGAGAGAAGATTATAGTAATTGTTTTTTCTGATTCTGTGTTACTTCACTTCATACAACAATTTCCAGGTCCATGCAAATTTCATAATTTCATTTCTCTTTGTCACTGAGTAGAACTCCATTGTATAAATACATCACATTTTTACTATCCATTCATGAGATGAGGGACCTTTAGGTTGTTTTCATTTCTTAGCTTTTGGGAAACTGACTGGAACAAATGTTAATGCACAAGTATCTCTGCAGTAGAATGAGTCTTTTGGGTTATATTCCAGAGTGGTATAACTGCTCATATGTAAGATTCATTTTTAGCTTTTTATGAGTTCTTCATATTGCTTTCCACAGTGGTTGAACCATTGTGATCTCACCAATAGTGACCAAGGATTCCCCTTTCCCCACATCCATGCCAGCATTTGGTGTCATTTATTCTCTTGATCTTAGCCCTTCTAATTGAGGTAAGATGAAATTTTAAAGTGGTTATAATTTGCATGTTCCTAATTACTAAAGATGTTGAACACTTTTTTAAAAGTTGTTTCTTAAAGATTGTTATATTTCTTATTTTGAGAGATATCTGCTCAGATCCATAGCAAACCTTTAATTGGTTCATTTCTTTTCACAATTCTTTCTTCTTTTGAGTTCTTTGTATATTCTAGATATTAATTTTCCCTCAGATACATACCTGATGAAATTTTTCTTCCACTCTGTGGATTACTTCTTCACTCAATTGATTGTTTCCTTTGCTGTAAGAAGCATTTTAGTTTAGTAGGGTCCAACTTTCTATTGTTGTCCTTAATTCCCAAGCAACTCATGTCTGATTTGACAGTCCTTTCTTGCACCTATGTCTTGTAGGGTACTGCCTATATTTTCTTCTAACAGCTTCAGTGATTCAGGGTTCTCAATGAGTTCTTTTTTACATTTGGAGTTGACTTTTGAACAGGGTGATAGATAGAGGTTTTATTTCATTCTTCTACACGTGGAGAGCACTACATGTAGAAGAATGAAATTTGTCAGGACCATTTGCTGAAAATGCTGTCAGTGTGTGTTCTTGGCACCTTTGTCAACTATTAGATCAATGAAAATGTGTGCACTCATATTTGGGCATCTTATTTTGTTCCATTGATCTACAAATCTATTTTCACCCTGATAGCATGCTGTTTTTATGACTAGAGCTCTGTAATATAGTTCGATATCTGGTGTGGTAATCCCCTCAGCATTGTTTTTGTGCTCAGGATTGCTTTGACTACCCAGGATTTTTGTGATTCCGTATGAATTTTAGTATGGAGTTTCCTAATTCTCTGAAGAAGGTCATGGAGATTTTTATTGAGATTGCATTGAATCTATAAATTGCTTTTGGTAGCATTGTTATTTTCATATTATTAATTTCTACCAATCCACAAGAATGGGAGGTCATCCCATCTCCTTCTGTCTTCTTCGATTTTCTTCAAAGATTTAAAATTTTTGTTGTAGATGCCACTAATGTTTTTGGTGAGGTTTATTCCTATATATTTTTGAGGCTATTGTGAATGAGTTTCCATGAACTCATTCTCTAATAGCTTGTTATTAGTTAAATATTGAAGGGCTACTGATTTTTATAAATTGATTATGTAACCTGGTACTTTGCTGAAAGTGTTGGTCATTTCTAGAAGTTTTCTGGTGGAATTTTTTAGATCCATATCTCTTATGTATATATCATATCATCTTTGAATAGGGACAATTTAACCCCTTCTTTCCCAATTATCTTTAATTTCCTTTATTATACATTTAAGTTCCCTCTCTTATTGCTCTAACAGGAGTTTCAAGCACTATTCTGAAAATGAGAGTGGGTAATGGACAGCCTTGAATGATTCTTAATTTAATGGGAGTCCTTCCATTTTTTTCTCCATTTAGAAGGATGTTGGCTCTGGGTTTGTTGTATGTAGCCTTAATTATGTTTATCCTGAGAAAGGAGAGGAGTGTAGGAGATGGTTGTCATCAAGAGAAAAATGGGAAAAATGGGAGTATTTAACTGGGTAGAGAGGAAGAAGCGTTATACAAGGAAGCATGTGGGTAAAGTGGAAGAATGAGCTCATGAAATGAGGATAATAAGAGATAGGAATTTTTAAGGGAGAAATAGACAAAATGGAGATAATTTAACTGGGGATGGAGGAGGAAGATTTATAGAAAACAGAGAGAAGAGTGATAAATAATGCTTAGCTGTTGTGAAAAACCAGAGGGAAAAGTTAATTCGAAAGCATACTGAAAAAATACATGTACAGTATTTTATATGCATGCATGTGTATAGTTGAAAACTATATAACAAGAAACTCAGTGCCAAATAGGACAAAACTTCCATCATGTTGTTGGTTAATGTAGTCCAAGAGGCTACCAAATTAACACAGACTATTGCCAGAACCCTTGATTTCCTCCCAGAACTTGAAGGTAAGACCCGATTGCTGAAGATAGTCCATAATTCAGACAAAGGACTTGGAGCACTGGAGCTGGAACTCACCTGGAAATCTCTTCCCAGAAGACTAGCTCTCATAATTTTAGAAGATAAAATGCAAGCTGCTAATGGAGAAAGTCAATCAATGCTTCAAGCCCAGCTTTAATGACTAAACCACAAAGACTGACACAGCAAACTATCTCCATTGGTGCAGTAGTGGCACTTTTATCTTGTGAGTAATCAACAGCTGTCTAACCGGACTTAAATGGGAGAGAACTAATGTGTGGTACTGTAAACATGTTCTAATACATGTGGCTGGAGAGGTCATTCTTCCTAGATAAAAGCCTACATCTGTCACATTCCTAGACAAACATAATTTCTTACTGTATGATAACTATGGGTCCCTATATTTACAAACACGTATAACTCTCACCATTCATCAAAGGAGCTTCTTTTTGCAACATATCGAGGCTATTACAGAGTTTCATAACTGCTCAATTGCAGAGAATAAGTGACTGTGAGATGTCCAGCCCTAAGTAACACATATACAATGTAACCTTTCTAAGACTCATGGACATATCAAAACAGGGGTCAGAGGGAATAATAATGCATCTTTCAACTATCACCAGTGAAAGTTTCTCATGAAACAGAGGATTATTATCATGCAAAGCCACAATTATCTAAAATGTAGAGAATATAAGACTGCAGAGCATGTGTTCTATTTTAAACCTCTGTCACAGAGGGGTCAGTGACTGCTGTGGATGAGAAGGCAGAAAGACTGCAAGATATATGGGTAGTGAATGACCACAAGGAAACAGAATTTTCCAGGTGGCTAGGAACTTACTCACATACACTTACAGCAGTAGTGACAACATGCATAAGACCCACGCAAACTCCAACCAGACAAATCCCAAGTATAGGAGCGGGGAAAGGGATAAGAAGTCCCAACCTTTGCTGAAGAACTATTGACAGCTGATCATTGCTGGGTGAGGATAAGTTTGTATTCTTTTAGAAAGTGATGCTAGAGAAGCTGACCAGGATCCAGTGGGTGCTCTTACACTGAGGCACATCTGGTTACAGAAACTTCTTCAGTCTATAGGCCTTAAGATATATGACAGAATGCATGAAGAAATAAGAAAAAAAAAGCCACATGTAACCCTACCACTATAGAAACTTCTTAATGTATATACATACACATTACTAAAAGAGTTTAAAAAGTTACCCTTTACTGAGCCTGCTAGACACCATAGGTTAATGAAAAACAAAAATGCCATGAATGGACTCTCTCTCTAGAAGCTGTTGAACAGGTGTCTCACAGACCCTCAAACAATACTGATCATTGCCACTGCTTTTGGTTATCCACAAGAACTTTATCATAAGATCTTATTGCTGAAGACATTACATGCATGAGTTGAACAAAGGAGAAATCAAGCTGGTGCTGAATTTAGAGACTCATCTCTACTGGCCAGCGATTATACTGCTGGAAGTTTCTATGCATGCTACTGGAAGAAAAAAAATAATCAGCCACCTTACCTAGTTGTGAATCGTGTGAACTACAACAACTGACCTGGCAAGATATATACAATGGGGCAATAGTAACATAATACTATAAGAGTAACCAACTACTCTCTAACTGGATTTAAGCTCCACTTCATAAGGAGCCCATATCTGACTTTGATACCAGGCTTATGAACCTTAATCTAGACAGGTCATAGGAGTCTATATAGGTGAGACTCTAATACTACTTTTCTACTAAGTACTTATTGTATTAAACTGACCCCTAATGACTATTGTTATATGTATAGATTAATGCATCTCTCAACTATAGCCAGAGAATTTTCCTTATGTAGCAGATATTGATTATTACAGAAATCCACAACTTGCCAACTTGTAGAGAATATGATACTACAGAGAGAGTTTTTATCCCTGAATAGGACACCTATATCAAACTTCTGCCTCATGAATCATTACAGAAGGGGGGTGGTATTATAAGAGCCAGAGATGACCACAAAGAAACAGTTTTCCAGACAGCTGTTAAGTTGCTCATATGAACTCACAGCAATTGTTACAGCATGCACAAGATCCATACAAGCTCAAACCAGACAAAACTCCTGCACAGACACAGGGAAGTGGGCAAGAAACCCCAACCAAACATAAGGAAATTTTGGCAGCTGATGTCTGTTGGCAGGGGGAGAATCAGTCTCTTTAAAGAATGGGAGTCTTGGTACATTAACCAGGATCCAGTGGATATGCCCATTCTGAACTTGTGTGTGTATGTGAGAGTGTTTGTGTATGTGTACATTAATTAAATTTTACAGGAGACGGTAACAAGAGATGAAGATAGAGAAGGGGATATAAATGCCATCAATTTATGTTGTATGATAATCAGAAATATTCAATTAAAAACATGCAGCAATAAAAAATCTAATAGAAGAGCAAAACACTGTGTAGCACCTGTAAGTGATGAAATTGCAATCAAGCATTGGAAAATCTTTAACGTGAAAACACTCACTGCAAGGTTCATTGAAAAACTGACATAATTTTGAGCCTTAGTTTCAATTTCCTTTGGTAGAGCAGATTAGAGGGTGGAAGAAGCAGCTTCAGCCTTCTCTGAATGGCTGCACCTCCCCACACCCCCTCCCCCTGAGAGTCCAGGTTGTGTATGGCAGTGACATTGCCTTGTATTAATTAGGCTTATGATAGGGACAGGGGATATTTCTGTCGTTTGTAGTTTCTAAACTTGGGAGGACTAATTCTCCAGAGTGGACGTCCCCCCTCCCTTGGTGGCAAGCTAAGGTGTTGCTTGACTCCACTCATGGAATTGGACACCCTGGCCCTAACAAGCTTTTCTACTCCCAGGCACCAAGGTTTTCCCATCATATCCCTATTACACTTCTACAACTCCATGTACCCTTGCCCATGCCCTACAGAAAAAGTAAGGCAGCTAACTGAACCAGAAATAAAAACAGAACATTAGATGAGAAGTTGGAAAATTTGGGGTGGGGAGCTGAATGGTGAATACATTAAAAATATATTGTATCTCTGTATGAAATTCTCAAAGAATCAATAAAAATATTACATTGAAAATCATTTGTTGAATGTATCTCTATTTTATAAACATACTGACTCTAGTTATGTATCTTTATAGAAAAAATTATCACCAAAATTATCACTGAATATTCTGTCATGACTTCAATTTGATCAAATTGTACTTATCTGTATTTTCTGTTTTTCCATGTACATAGAAAGCAATAAATGAAACACTATGAAATAAAGAAATTTCTGTAGAATTTTGAATAAATATTTTTCTAGCTTGTTAAAATGAAACATAAGAGAATATTGAACACATTGTATGTTTAAAGTTTTTTATGTTTTGTTTTGTTCTGTTTTGGTCTTTTTGAGACAGGGTCTCCCTGTAGCCCCAGCTGGCTTGGAACTCTCTATGTAGACCAGGCTGGGCTTGAACTCTCAGAGATCCACTTATCTCTGCCTCCCGAGTGCTGGGATTAAAGGCGTGCATCACCATGCCTGGCTAAAGTTTATGTTATGTGTATACATTTTATAACACCTTTCAAACTCATGTTGGATACTCAAGCTTTGACATTCAGTTTTCAGTCTTCACAATAAATATGAATTTACTTATTTAAGGAAGCACTACTTTTTCAAAACTTCTGAATTATGGCAAAAGGAAATTTTGTTCACATTAACACGAATTTAATGAATAAAATATTGGTCTACATACTAATGATAAATTCTAATAATTAAAGGCTAGTGAAATTTAGGAAAATAATTATGCTGAAATGACTTTCAACTTTAAAATGTTTAGTCAATGTGATTTTAAAGGCTAAAAACAACAAAAAAATGTGATACCAAGTCAAAGTAGAGAGATTGTAGTTCATTCCTGAGGCTCCTAAAAATTGCAAAATGCAGTTGCCAAAACCTCAGGTTCTATGTATTAATCACAAAGTTAATATGCATGAATAGTTTTCCCTTTTATGAGTTGGCATATAGCATTTATTGAGTCTAAATCTTCTAAACTGTATTATAATAATAGCAAATTTTGAAATGTGTGTAGTTTTCCAATATACATGTAGATCATATTAACTTTAATAAATTGTTCAAATATGAGCAGATGACTTGCTGCTCTAAGTTTGTTTAGACCTGTTTTAACCTCCTTAAATGGCTTTCTGGGCAGCTCCTTCAGTCATGCTAGACTAACATTTAAACACATATCCTATTGAACACCCTGAGGGTGGAGATAGATGAAAATAATATGGTGTAATTTAAAAAACAATGTCAGTGAAATTGATGCATTAATATAAGTGTTTTTCCTAACTGCTTTTTTGTATTATTTAAAAATATTTATGTGCCACACATCTATGCAAACATCAATTTGGCTAAGTGTATACACACATGGCATGGAACAATTATGCTCATGCTCAGTTATGAGATTTACACGAAAGCATTTGATCAAGTTAAATGTTTTCTTAGCACCAAAATTCTTCTTTGTAATAAGCTAATTAGGTTTTGGATTTAAGAGAAAATACAGAATCTATTGTCTCGCTTGTTTTAATGTATTATTTTCAAGTATTTATCTTTACAAGTGATTGCTAACCTAAGCAGAATAGAAAATGCAGCATAATAAATCAAAATAACTCATTTTCTTTGTTGCACTGGAATATATTTCATACACTATAAGTTTGAATGAAAGGCAGATACTTAAAAAACATGTAATCAAATTCTCCAACTTTATTTCTGAGGTCATTAAAAATCAGATATAATAAATACCTTACCCTCCCAGTAATAGAACAATCAATAATTCAGGTAACTTTATAACTTGAGATAGAAAGTTCTATGTAATGTATTAATACTCTGGCATTAAAATCAGTTTTAATTTATATATTTCTCAGATATGCTAATTTTCTGGCCCCAATTAAATCAACTGTTTCCAGATAGCAGAAATGATGTTTCCTTTTCTTCATTTCCCATTGATATTGAGCTAATCTGAGGCCAAGTATACTGCACATTTAATTTTTATTTAGGTCATCAGAAACCAAACAGAGAGGTGCTGAGCAAGTTTCCAAGATGCTTGTTCAACCACAGCACACCCCACCAGTGCAGGGCTCTTGTACAACTTCCCCAATCTGGCCATGCTTCCTCATTAAAAGTAGCATCACTGGGATTATAATGTATTTTGTATTCTGTTCTTTTATTCAATCACAGTTTGTTTCTATTCTTACAAAAAAGTTAACTCTGCAATAAAGTATCTTTGAATTCTCAGCCATGTCTATCAAGGCACACTCAGACACTGACTGGGGTTTCTAAGAGCTGGAGGTTGTGGTGTAGCCTTCTGCTTTCATAGAGAAAACTTCATTAAGAAACGAATACGGGGCTGGAGAGATGGCTCAGCAGTTAAGAACACTGGTTGTTCTTGCAGAAGATCTGGGTTCGAATCCCAGCACCCACATGGCAGCTAACAACTGTCCATAACTCCAGTCCCAAGGGATCCGACAACCTCTTTTGACCTCCACGGGCATTGCACAACACGGTTGCACTCATATACATACAGGCAATACACACATACACATAAAATAAAAATAACAATTTTTTTTAAAAAAGAACTGAATACAAAGGAGAATCTATTGGCATATTCTCTAATGGACTGGACTGTGTACTGCATGTAGAAGTGCTGAACAATTTATTTAAAAAGCAGAAGTCATACATTTTGATCCTTGCTTGATATTTTATTTTGTATTGTCTTTTGTCTTCTCACTTCAACTTGCCCTTGTTTTTGTCAACTTCGTCACTTACCTTCATTACTCTCAATTCAAATTCTGAGATATGGAATTTGGTAAACTGCAAAAATGATGAGCTTATTTGTATTCTTCCCACTCTTTATGATATGCGTATTTATTATTTGTATTTACTTGAAATTATTTATTTACCCATTTGTTCATTCATTCATTCGTTATTTATTTATTTTGGTAGCTGAAATTCTGCAGGGTTTGATAGCTTGTGGATACAAATATGATTCATTTAATAAGGCATGAGTGTCTTTTAAGGCCTCACTTGTGGGAAGACTCAATTTTAGATTCATATTTAAAGTTTCTGTGCATTCTAAGACATAGCTCATCTGCTTTCTTTATTGACACATTCCACCTTTTGCTATCTACTCCTGCCTCTCTCTGAGGGGCCTCATTTGGTGCTGGCTATACAGTAGCTACAGTGCCACCCTACCTTAGCACTCTTCTAGTCATTACATGGGCTCTAACTGGGGAGGACTGTGGTCACTGCAATCACCTAGCACTGTCTCTCAAATCACCTATGACAGTTGATGCTACCTCTGCCATTGGTGCTCAACCAAGTCCGTTATTTTCTGCATATTGCCATGGCAACATGTAAAGAGATGATGAGGTAGTCTTTGCAGTCTATGATGACAGCATGACAAACACACTCCTTAACCAAACTCCAATTAGGCTTCTCTAAACCCTCTTCTCCAGGAGGCCGCTTTGTCCTTTGGTTTTAAGTCCATTCTTTTTATATCTATTTGCAGCAAGCACGTTGCTTCATCAGTTTATAAGGAATTGTTCCAGATGTAACATATAATCTAACTCTGTACCATTCACTAAATCCAAAGGTCCTCCTCATTATACTGTTCTGCCCTCAGCAAGAATCCTGTTTGATCAGTTTAAAAAAAGAAAACCCCTTGGGGCTGGAGAGATAGCTCAGGAGTTAAGAACACTGGGTGTTCTTGCAGAAGACTGGGGTTTGAATCCCAGCACCCGCACGGCAGATAAAAACTGTCCCTAACTCCAGTTACAAGGGATCCCCTTTTGTCCTCTGCAGACATTGCACAACACAGGTGCACTTACTTACATGCAGGCAATACACGCATACACATAAAATAAAAATAATATATAAAAAATTTTTTTGTCTTTTTTGAGACAGGGTGTCTTTGCAGCTCCAGCTGTCCTGGATCTCACTACGTAGACCAGGCTGGCCTTGAACTCACAAAGATCCGCCTGCCTCCCAAGTGCTGAGTTTAAAGGCGTGTGCCACCACACCCGGCCCAATAAATAAAATTTAAAAAAAAGAAAGCAAACTCTCATCCATACCTAAATGTGACTTCTCACATCAGTAATATTCCATCACTGACCCCTTCGGTCTATCAGTTCTAAATGCCTGTTCTTCTTGGTTTGATGTTCTTGCTCTTTCCCTGCTACTCTATTACTCTTAGTACCTACCACAACAGGCCGACATTGATTTCCTTGTCATCTTAATAAGATGACATAATATTATACTCCTTGTACTAGGTTTAGTAGAATAATACATGATAGTTTTTCTAAAACAAAGCCTTTAAAGAACAGTTACAATCTCTGGTTGAAAAAGACTCAAAAGATTATCTAGAAAGCTTGCCAATGCACAAAGCAATTCTAGGTTTCTTCCTGCCACAAATCACTTAATAGTCTTATTCATACAGTATATTAATGAATATATATCTCTGTGATTTCATTAAATACTTAGACTTTTCCAGGTGAAGCCTGAGAACTCAAAGACAAGAAGGATAATGGGATACAAATAGCTGCTAAATATCATTGGGGGATTGATTCCAGGACCTCTGTGGGAACTAAATATACAGACATTCAAGTCCTTTCTACAAATGGTTTGAAATAAACTATGTATATGTGTCTATATGTTTTAACTCATCTCTCGATTGCATATAATACAAACTACAATGGTATATTGGTATATAGTGGTATATTGTGAAGCTTAGGGAAATAAACAATGGGGAAATAGTCTATATGTGTTCTGTATATCTCCAGTGCTGAGCCAAATTTTCCAATTAATGAATGTATACACAGCCATACACTCATTTCAAGATCATATGTGTCTACTCATGCATAATTTATATATAGTTTTGTCTACACAATAGTCTTTAGCCTTTCTAGAACCAGTGTTATACATAGTATGTGGCACTCACTCTTCCTCTAATGTATTTACTAACTTTTATTTCATGCAGGGCTTTACAAATAAACATTATTCAATGCAGTAAAGCATTTAAAATTACATTAAGGTAGAGTCGGGTATTTTTATAGTCATAATAGAAGCCAAAGCAGCATGAAGTGAACAAAGGGCTGCACAGCAGGAATTGGATGCTGGTGAAGAAGCAATTCACACCTGTTAACTACTGTGAATAGAATGAGGTGCAACACCAGGCTTTCCACCTCAATAAAATGCTGGGGTTTTTCTCTTTAATTTTAAAGTCTTAAAATTTTTTTGAAAGATAAATCTCCAAATTAAATGGTTCTGTCTATGAAACAATATGAAATGATGGCAAAATCGGGGAAATGTCGCAAGAAAAATGGGAATAGACTAGTAAACAAAATGTACCTTTTCGTCCATGAGGTTGACAGAGAAAACAATGACCACGTTAGTCTAGAGAACAAAACCAAAAGCATGCAGAGCCAGTGACTTACTGGTTATAAAACACTATAAAGAAATACAAGACGCAGGAAGACACTCTCTTGCCACCTCTAATGATACTTGATTATGATGAGTTCATGACTACCTATGACATATATAGTCCTCATTAAAAGTGAGAGACAACCAAAAATAAGACTTTCTATGCTTATGTAACCAGGAAGAAAAAAATCTTGGACCTGCATAAAGAAAATATTTGTCATAGTCAGATATTGTCCGTAGTATTAAGCCAAAGTTCCTTACCAGTGAATAGATCAAGAAACTATAAGAAAGTGAACAGAAAGCCTCAATCTCTGACTATTTCCTACCTCACCTCACAGGTATCTGTCCTTGTTTCTGTTTTGTTTTTTGTTTGTTTGTTTGTTTGTTTGTTTTGGTTATAATTGTTTCATTTTGAAGTATTGCTGATCCCAGACCCTTGAAATTAGAATCTACCTCCTATAATTTCCATACCTCTTATAATTCCCATACTCCTTCCAGTGCCTTCAGCTGACAATTAAAACTTTAGCACATACCCTTGGGGACATTTCTGATCCTAATGATAGCAAGTATACAACGTATTTTGTGGTTATGTATCATTGGCACTCAGTTACAGAAATCACAGAGTATGTTCCATTGACATGTTGAATACTTTATATTAAAGGAAGTGGAAAGCCTAGAGGCTACCTTAGAATTATAATCTCTATACCTTTCCTTGCTTTCCCCTAAGGCTCAGGGAGAAGCTAGCTCTAAAGTTTAATGATCTGACTGAAAGTTCTCCAAAAAATACATTGTTGTCTTGATTTTTTAAAGACTTTTATTTTATGTGTATGAGTGTTTAGTCTGCATGTACATAACTGCACCACATGCGTACTTCATGCTTAAGGAGGACAGAAGAGTTCATTGGGTTAGAGCCCCTGGAACTAAAATTAAGGATAGATGTTAACTATCATGTCGGGTATAGAACTGAACCCAGGTCCTATTGAAGAACAGTAGATACTCTTAACCACTGAGTCATGTCTTCAGCCCCTATACAAGTGTCTTTAAATCTCTCTTTAGCCTCTCATTAATGAGGGAATGTTAATAATAGAAAAGAAGTGTAAAATCTCCATTTATATGCACAGAATACTCCATCTGTCATTCTAAGGATTATTGCCTAAGACACATTGTTATAATAAAGCAATCTTTTAGGCATCCCCGATAAGACCATCATTTTTCTGAAATTTGTTGCCACTCTCCCCAAAAAGCTCAGAGAATCTGTACAAGCTATTGTCTGCATTATGTTCATACATCATGTATCCAAAACACCATTTACTACCTGTCTAACATTGCCTACAGCCTCTTGCATTTTCTTTTGTCAATGGAGAGGGATATTAGGCATCATTCATTAGATCCTTAATGGAGTTTTATATTTTGTGTGGCTCCTGTTCACATGTATATTTTAATAAATTTGTGTGTCTTTCTTCTTGCTGTCATATATATGATAATTTATTTATATATATGATATATACATATCAATTTATTTTAACAGAATTGAAGAGCCTTCAAAGAATGAGAAAGAATATCTTTCATATATGGGCTTAACCTTTCTCCCAGCAGATCTTGCATAGATGGCCATCACAGGAAATAAGAGAAAAGAAGTATAATAAGTTCTCTCTCAGGCTCATTTAGTCTCCATCCCTCCCCCAAATAAATCCTTCTCCCCTTCCAAATTGTGCTTGGTCTAGGGTAACCAAAACAACATTACAGAGGTATCTAGGTTATCCTACTCTCTCTCCATTGTAGAGCCATCCTATGTGGTGTGCTCTTTTCAACAAATTGTGTTCCACCCTGGATAAACTTTCTTTAGGCTCATGTATATAAGGAAATGTGAAGCATCAAGCAAGCCTTCAAGGTGATTGATATTGGACACCACTCTACTAATATAGTATTAATCTCTCCTTTATCTTTCTTTGCACTGTCAGTCATCCACCTACTAGTCACCTGTCTGTTCTTTAATCTCCATCCCCAATCTGAACTGTGACTCTGGATATTTTTGTAATCAATTAATTTTCCCCAAAATAATCTCTTTTTTTTTTTTTGGATTGCATGTCTACTATGTCTGTAAATCCCAGAAAAAAAAAATTTAATAGTTTTACAAAATCTTTAGTACTAGTATAGAAATGAAAAGGGGAAAAAATTGTGATACTAAATTTCATGAGATTCAAGTGTCAGGTCTTTACATTTGGATAATTATTTTATTCCTATATTTAATTTCATAATATATTCCCATAAATCATAATAATGAGGTAAGATAACTAACAAAGGGTTCTGACTAAGATAATGACTAGACTCCAGGAGATGAAATTGCACTGAGGGACAACTGGATACAAAAGCTTGACGGATAGACTTAACATATATGATAAACACATGTAATCCAGTTGGTGGGGGAAGCCTATGGGGAGTATGGATGGAGGAGAGGCTCTAAATATGACTAAGATTATTGTATAAAATATTCAAAAACTAAAAAATATGCATAAAAGTAAGATGTAAAAGCTGCTAAAAAAGGAGATTATCCATGCTAAAACTTAAAGATCTGTGAATTTTTGCTCAAATTTGGCATATAAGAATTTTTAGGTAAAGCTCATTAAAAGTAGTCACATATTGATAATAATTATGTGAAATGATAACAAACACGGTTAGTATCTGACAGTATGCTAGTTGAAAACATTATGGTATATGCTAGTTTCAATCTCAAAGGCTGGTGGCCCTAAATTATAAATAATACACAGTCCTTTAACTTTTAAATCTGTGCTATATTATTAATGCTAGCAACTCTGGAATAAATACTTTAAGGTATTAAGAAAAGAGCTTTATAAAATTTGATGATCCATGTGTAAAATGAGAATGCATGAGGTGAAACACAGCCAACAATGACAATATTATATGACTGATATTTAATTAACAATAATTCATAATTAATTACTTAGTGATAATGATTATATATCATATAAGGGCCGTGTTTAATATTGACTCTACCACTCCAAAGCTTAGTTTTGTCTTTCTTAAAAGTCACCTGTTATCAGTAACAACTTTGTGTTTATCCTATTTTCACATGAATAATGCTTACGTATAAAAAAGAAAATGGCAAACAAAACAATGTTGATGATGATGATGATAATGATGATAATGATAGTAATGATGGTGATGGCAGAATTCATCTCAGTTGTTAAGCGGGTGGTTTCAACTATTATTCAAGAATTGTATAACACATCAGTCTATTTTAAGCAGGTTAATATGTGTAAATGTCTCTTATGTATTTCACAATCAAAGGAGAAATAAAGAAACGGATTGATAGAGTAGCAAGGCAGACAACCAAGAATAAGAGAGTGAATGTGGGCTGAGTTTGGTGCTGTA
>NW_008359214.1:2737133-2742082 GCF_000622305.1 Nannospalax galili
TGATTGTAAGAGGTGTAAATAATGGTATTTGGGGTTTCTTTATCTTGCTAAAGACCCAAAAGGTCAAATTAAAAGTTAGAACCCTATTTTTATTCCACAATCCCAGAATAATTGGGACATTGGAGACCATATTTCCTTGTGAAGATAGGATTTTAAAGAAGAGATATAAACAAGGAAATACTTTGGCTGTCTAATAAGACAAAAGCTTTTACCAATTGCAAAGACAGGTCAGTATGTTACAGAGTAAGTGTCCACATTCTCAAGTGATTTTATTTTTTACCTTTGTTTTTTTTTTTTTTAAGACACTTTTTCTATAGCCCCAACTGACCTTGAACTCTTTATATAAACCAGGATAGCCTTGTTCTCATAGAGATCTACCTGCCTCTGCCTCCTAAGGACTGGGATTAAAGGTGTGTGCAACCCAGCCTGGCAAGTCAAGTGATTATAAATAGCAAGAGACAGCAATATTCTGGAGAAGCAGATATTTTCATGGAATTAGGAATTTGAAGTACTCCCTGTTTTATCTTTATTAGGGCTTTACTAGGTCTAGTTATACATCCATCACTCTTTGTTTTATGTCAATATTTCCTCCTCTGCCTACTAAAGTAACAAACATAATATGAATATTCCAGGAATTATAATACTAATATTGCAAAAAAGATAAATTTCTAGCAATATAAAGTTAAAATAAGTAATAAGAAACATTTAAGTTTAATGACACAACTTTTAATAAGTGAACTCCAAACTTTAAAAAATGCATGCAAGAGGGGCTGGAGAGATGGCTCAGTAGTTAAGAACAATGATTGTTCTTGTAGAAGACCCGGGTTTGAATCCCAGCACCCACATGGCAGCTAACAATTGTCTGTAACTCCAGTTCCAGAAGATCCAACAGCCTCTTCTGTCTCCCATGGGCATTGTACAACATGGGTGCACTTACATACATGCAGGCAATTCATTCCTACACATAAAATAAAAATAGTAAATAAAATTTTTTAAAATAAAATACTTTTAAAATGCATGTAATTAATAGGCTTTATTTTCACAGATTATTTCTAGCAAAAGCTTAACTATAAATTTGAGGGTAAAATTTTAAAAGAAACTGATCATGCAAACTTCCTGTTTTCTCCTTTGCACATTGATACTTTTAAGTTATTTGCTTGATACCCAGGGAATGTAATTCAGGACCAAGGAGCTATTTAAAGGTAATTTATTTGATCTGATATGGAACAACTGAAGATCAGATTTCTATCACAGACTTTAAGGGAACCCTAAGGAAATGAACTAGACTCTAAACTAGCTTATGCACTATTACCTCTTCTGACATACAGATCCTGGCTCAATGCCTTAAAACACACCCTCTTAAAATTGTTTAATAACTATCCAACTATTCATGTAACCCATCTTTTCTTAAGTAGGAGTTCCATTCTCGAAGGGAAGATTCTTGAATTCACCAATGTGTGTATAGACAGAGATGCTGCTATATACCTTAAAATGGGAATTGTTTTAGGTAGTAAATATAATTTTGCTTCAATTCATATGGCTTAAGTTACATAACTAGTCCCCTGCTAAAAACAGCAAATTAGAGAACTAGGAATTCAGGGACTGGAGAGATGGCTCAACAGTTAAGAGTGAAATGGGGAGAAAGAGGGTCCCCTAGAGGGTTCTTAGTCTCATTCATAAAAGAATTTAAGAATGGACCCAAATGGAAGCTTTACAATCTATTTTGAATCTTAAAGAAATATCCTCAGGGAAGGCAAGCCAGATGTCTTGGCAGCTGCCTTGAGGAGGTGAATGGTGGGGAGAAGGGAAGAAAGCCATGAAGCCAGTCAGGTTTAGAACCTGCAGTGGGAGGTCAGACACTGGCTGACTGGTGGCACATGGCCAGGAGAAGGAAACTTTAGAGGAAAAGGAAAGAAATACAAGATGCTAGGGGTGGCCTGAAAGAAAGCATGTTTAGAAAGAAAGCCATGAAGAAAATGAGAAATTACACTTTCCTGAAGAATTCAGGAAAGCAGATAGACTTACAGAGACCTACATGACTCTGTCTTGTCCAGAAGTTCTGTGGAGTTCTGTGCTACACAGCAAGATTCCAGGCAGGAAAAATGTGCTATCACATTAACATCAGGTATTCTGCCCAACTATTTAGCATAACACAAGGTGAACCTGCCTCCCTAGGGGTGGTTCTATCACCAGGAGATTGACCAGTGAGACTGGAAAGGTGGGCCGGCCAACAGACTAGGGATATTACAGTCTTGATCAATTAAACCTATGGGGCTTTTTGCTACTCTAACAAGAGCACTGGCTGCTCTTGCAGAGGACCTGGGTTAGATTTGCAGCACCCACATGACAGGTAAAAACCAACCATCTATAACTCCTATTCTAGTGGATCCAACACCCTCTTCTGACCTCCACTGGCACTGCACAGCACAGTTGCACTTACATACATATAGGCAATGCATTCATAAACATGAAATTAAAAAAATAGAATTTTTAAAAAAATCATCCTGGGGGCTCAAATCATATTACACCACATGCCTAACATGTGTAAAGTTCTGAGTTTAATCTTCAGTAACAACAAAAACAACAACACACACAATTGACAGTGAAATTAAACATATTGAGTGACCTGAGCACAATGTCCTCCAGGAATGTGACATGCTCCAATTTTCTTTTTGTCAACTTTTAGATATTCATTGGAAATCAGTAGGGTTTGGTATATACCAGATGTTGCTAATTTGTCATTTAAAACCAAGTCAGGGCTTTCCCATTTGCACAGATTAAGAAAAATGATAATCACACAAATTTATGTGCAGAATTGTATTTCCTTTGTTCATTGGGTTCTGGATCTTGATAGTATACAAATATCAATCTGGGATGCACTGTGGGATCAACACAAGAAAAAACTAAATGTAATTTAATCACATCATGAAGACTCTCCAACAATGATAAGGAGTGATTGACAATTAAGTATAAATATCTGGTTTGATATCCATCTGAGATGGATAGAAATCTTGGTTGCTTTCATTTTTATGGTGATTTTTGCTTCCTTGCCTACATTCTCTGTTTTTCAGCATTTTCAATACTCTCCACTCACATAGTTCTATTTTCCTGCATCTAAAGACAGATGTTTTTAAATAAAGTTCTATATGGATAATTAAATATGTTTCATAATTTCAGAAGATTTTCGAGGTATCTAATCTCAAATGTACCCTTACCATTTTTCTTTGCTGGGAAGTAGATGGTGTCGTTTACCAACAATGTTCCAGTCATCTGTGCATATTTAATGATGTCATGCCAATAAACAATGGGATGATGATCTCATCCTGAAAACCTAAATGTATGTGTGTATAAAATCTTGCCAGAATCTTTTGTTGTTGTTGTTGTTTTGAAAAGTAGGTTACTAAATGTTGTACTACCAGTGAGAATGTGACTATATAAACATCCTTGAAGGTTTAGCTGATATCTTTTTTTCCCATCACCTGGAAATTGCTTATTTTATTAGTTTTTCCCTAGCATACAGTCAATTTATTTCTGTATAGATTTTATGCAAATGGTGCTGTGTGACTTTTTCTAGGGAGATGTGAACAAGTATTGTAATACTGAGCAAGATCACCACTTAGTGATGGTTAAATTATGAGTCTTTTATTAATAGCCAGTGGTTAGAGAGGAGCTAATGCCTAATAGAATGCTTGACCCCAGTGAGAAGCAGGGCAGGATTTAAAATGGAATTGTAACATTTAAAATCACAATTATACCATGCCAGGGGCAAAGTCAATAACCATAGTTACACTGGCTCACCATAGTAACATCAAATCAAGGGCAGGTCAGTTAACAAAGAGGTTTTCAGTTAACAAAAAGTTTTGATAAGGAAAAAAACAGATTTTTCAAAACTGTGGAAACAATGAACTCCATGGAGATGCAGGAATAGCTGGGAGAGGGCATGCTATCTGGACATGCTACCTGGGTACTTTTAAGTTTCCCAGTATTGTAGAAACAATGTACTCCCTGAAACCACCTGCATGAGATATTCTGCCTGGGTGACTGCAGTGGGACTAGCTGGCAAAAACAGGATAAAGTAAAAGTCAGCTTGAACAAAGTGAAGTTAGTTTTGCCATTTCAGTATCTATTTACTACAAATAGATAGGACATAGACAAAACAAATTGTTTCACCCAAATCTATCTTGCTGAATAAATGGATTTTGTGAGCTACTTATAGGAATATGAGTAAGGAGAATCAAAAGTAGTGACAACATCTTAATGGCCACCCCAGAGTAATACATGAGACCTGGAGTTCCCCGAGCAACTTGAAGGCAGATTCACAAAGACAGTTTCCAATTCTCAGTAATTATTTCCTTTTTATGTAAATGTGGACAGGGACATTATGACTCTTGGAATTTCTGAGGTTCCCCAGTCTTCAAAGTTTCCTTAGCTTCCTGAGCTCTGTAAGTTTCCTTGGCTCCCTGAATTCTATATATTTCCTTAGTTTCCTGAGTTTACTGAGCTTCCTCTCTTCCTCCAGGAAATAATGCTTGATTTTGGAACATGTAGCTGCATGACTGTATTTACTTAATTTCTCAAGGTGTAGCATCTGAACATACAGATTTAAGTTTTGATTCATTATTTGCAAAAATCCATGAGTAATTTAATGTTTCTAGATCTCAGTTTTCTTAATTGTAAAAGAAGAATTTTTATAAGAGGGGACTGGGAGGGAATGGAAGTGATAGAAATATAATATATATGAAATTCTCAGAAACAAAATTAAAGTTGATTGTAACAGAAGTTAAAAGAAAAATAAATATGACCTAATATATGTAAAAGATACATTCTGGAATATACAGTACAGTTGATGAAGGTTATAAAGTATAATCAAATGAGGTTTCAGTTTTCCAAAATTCTAAACATTTTCTGGAAAGTTCATACAATTTAGAAACAAGAGTTAGAATAAATAC
>NW_008359214.1:2742159-2749885 GCF_000622305.1 Nannospalax galili
GTGAAATGCCCAGAACCCTACACATTTAAATAATTTAACAGGAATAGGAGTAGTCTGTGAAAATCAGATAACATGAGAGCTGAAAACATCTTGTCTATTGCAATGACAAAAATATATGTAGACTTCACAGTGATAATGGAATTCATACGTATTTTTCTATATGTCTTCTTCTCTGCCAAGGATGTTCTCAAATTCAACATATTGGTGTAGAATTGAGACTTTCATATCAGCTAAGAACAGTGCTCATTAAGTTATAGAAGTGCATTTCCTCTGCCAAAATATAAGAAAGTTGCAATTTTAATAGTTTTTATTTAGTTCTTTATTCTTTCTAAAAGTCTCTAACAATTATTTGATATAACCTGCTTTTCTAAAAAAGTTTTAAAAATAATGAATTATTCATAGAATAATTGTTTTAGTATAATTACTTGTAATGCTGAAAATGCATTGTAATGTGTAATTATATTTTTCCAACATAATTATTAAGTATAATGAAAATGTATAATACTTTATAAGACTATATGAAGAAAACAACGTGCTCATGCACATTATTATAATAGTTAAGGTTTGTTATTACAAAGAATTATTGCCACATATTTTAAATAGAATGCCTGATCATTTCATAGACATGATTTTCCACTGGTGAGTAGAATAGAACTTTGAAAAATAAACATCCTCTTAGAAATTCAAGTATCTTTTCTTTAAACTAAATAAATTTTATCATTACTAAAGGATAATCTACACAAATAAAATTTGGTTTGCAATGATCAAGTAAAGTTTCCTATATAGGTTAGTTATACTAAGTGAAAATAAAATGACAAAATTATGTTTATAGGACCAAACTAAGGATTTGTATTTTGAAATGGGCCTGGAACTTGTAATGTAGAACAGGTTGGTCTTAATCTCACAGAGATCCACCTGCCTTTGTCTCTTTGATACTGAGATTAAAGGTGTGTGTCCCCATACCTGGCAAAACTAAGGATTTTGAGGAAGTTTAGGTGCCCTATATTTAGTCATTGTATTTCTTTAAATTATTATTTTTAATGATTTCAATTATATCTGTCCCGACCCACGAGACAGCGTGGGTATCTGGAGGGAGGAGAGGGGACGGAAAGGGACAAGAGATGCGAAGAATGGAGGTGTCGTGACATCAGTGCTGGATTTAGAGTTAGGCTCTGATTTAACATGTTTAGGATTTGAAATCTTAGAACATGTCTCTGATGACGTTTCCTCGTCACTGTCAAGGGAGATAAGGTCTATCTCCTAGGGGAAGTTACTTTATCCCCGGGAGGCTCCGGAGGGGGGCCTTGTAAGAGGCCAGAAGGGGGTCCTTGTAGGAGGCCCGAAGTTTGCTTTAAGGCAGCCTCCGTAGAGGTTTCATTTGAATCTATTAGTTCCCTGATTAGGTTCCAGTAGGAAAAGGCTGTAACAGGAATTTTCTTGGGTCCAAAGACCTTATAGTAATCCTCTAAAGCATTTTTTACCCTTTTCCATCCTTTAATATCTATTATTCCTTCTTGGGGGAACCAAGGACAGGTTTCCTTAATAAATTCAAAGAACCAAAATAAATCCTCTATTTTAACCTTTACTGCTCGCATCCATAAGGCATCCTGCAATTGCCGAACATAATTTTCATGCCTGCTTAATTCTTGTCCCATAATCAGACACCGATACTTACTTCTGGTTGTAGCCGAGGCAGGTTCCCATGGCGTGTCCAGAGTGAAGAATTGTTGTGGAATGCGTTCCTTGGGGGCCGTCTTCTTCCCACACTGGATCCTCCGTTTCCAGCCCTCACGCTGGGCGCCAGATGTCCCGACCCGCAAGACAGTCAGCGTGGGTATCTGGAGGGAGGAGAGGGGCCAGAAAGGGACAAGAGATACGAAGAATGGAGACAAGACAGGCTTTCTGATCAAGTCTCATTTAATGAACATCTACACAAAGTTTTTATAGTGAGGAGAGGGGGAAGTTGGCAGGGAAAAATCCATTGAAGTAGAGCAATTCAATTAACAGAATGATTATCACAATAACACCACACCAATTGATCAGAAAGTAAATTCCATAGTAACAAACCCACGCTGACTGTCTCGCGGGTCGGGACAAATTATAAGGTTACACCTGCATGATTACAAGGTAATACAAAGATGTTTTCTAGGCAGATCCATGAGAAATGAGGGAGTCTCTCAAGTGGTAAGTGCCCGAGTGAAAATAACATGTTTGTGAGGCTTTCAAGTATAGTCATTTAGTTAATCTCAAACCAGGCCAGCCTTGATATCTGAAAAACAGCTTTGCCAGGAATCAGGTCTTGCTATTTCCTGGGGTAGGGGCCTACGGCTCCCGACAATATCAATGTTTTGAGTATCTTGTGGCCTTGTCTTACAAATAGTTAGCAGAGTAGGAAGTCTGAGTCACAGTAATATTAGTAAAGACTATATTTAGGAAGCAAAGACATGTGGACAGAGGCATAGTACAGTGGTAAAACAATTGACTAGCATGGGTAAGGCCTCAAGCTGTGTCCTGAGGTATGAAAAACAAGTACTCTTTATTTTCTTCTAAAATGAAAAATAGATCATATTAATAGAGTCTCTACACTCAAGTATCCACATTAAAACTAATCCAAAACCAGTTAAAGACACACAGACACAAAAAAGAAAACTATAGGCTCAAATCCTTAATGAACATAGATGCAAAGATTATCAACAATATACTCCCAAAGCACATACTGACACACATCAAAAAGGCCATCCACTATGATTAACTCAGGTTTATTCCAGAGATACAGGAATGGCTTAATATATGTAAGTCAATAAGTGTAACAAATCATATAAATGCACTTAAAGGCAAAATCACATGGTCATCTCATAAGATGCAGAAAAGACCTAAGAAAAAATTCAGCATACAGTCATATTAAAAATCTTAGAGGAAATTAGACTAAAGGGAAGATATCTCAACATAATTAAAGCTATATAAAACAAACCCACAGCCAACACCATTCTAAACAGAGAAATACTGGCACCATTCCCACTCCTTTCCAACATATTACTTGAAATTCTTGTTAGAGCAATAAGAGAAGGATCTTAAAGGAATGCTGTTTGTAAAAGAAGATGTCAAATTTTCACCATTTGCAGACAATATGATATTGTACATAAGAGATCCAAAAATTCTATTAGAAAACTTCTAGAAATGGTCAATACTTTCAATCAAGTACCAAGCAACAAAATTATCTTACAAAAATCAGTAGTCTTCTGTACACAAAAAATAAGCAATCTGAGAAAAAAAAATCATGGAAATCCTCCCATTCATAATAGCCTCAAAAAGAAAATCTAGGAATAAACCTAACTGAAGACATTAAAGATTTCTACATTGTAAATTTTAAATCTTTATGAAAGAGATAGAGGAAAACACCAAGAGACAGAAAGACTTACCATACTCAGGAACTGGTATAATTAATATTGTAAAAATGACAATTCTGAAAAAAGCAATCTATAGAGTCAATTCAATGCCAATCAAAATCCCCATGATATTCTTCACAGAGTTAGAAAGAACCATCCTAAAATTCATATGAAATCAAAAAAGACCCAGGAGGGCCAAAGCAATCTTGGGCAAAAAGAGCAATATTATTACATAGCCATAGTCATGAAAACAGCATGGTATTCGCACAAAAATCAGACCTGTAGATCAACGGAACATAATAGAAACCCAAAACATGAGGGCATGAAATTTCAGCAACCTGATATTTGACAAATGTGCTAAGAACACACAATGGAGAAAAGACAGTATCTTCTACAAATGGTGCTGGCAGAACTGGATCTCCAACTTTAGGAGAATGACATTGGACCCTTGCCATTCTCCCTACATAAAAGTCAACTCCAAATGGATCAAAGACCTTAAAATAAAACCGGAAACTCTGAAACTCTTGGAAGAAAAGATGGGTAGTATCCTACAAGATATAGGCATAGGAAAGACTTTCTAACTTGGAAATCAGTTGCTTAAGCATTAAAGTCAACGAACAAGTGGAACTTCATTCAACTAAAGAGCTTCTGTATAGCAAAAGAAATAAGGAAGTGAAGAGGAAACCCATGGAGTAGGAGAAAAATCTTTATGTGCTACACATCTAACAGAATACTAATATTCAGAATATGTGAAGACTCAAAAAACAAAGAAATAAAAGAAAAATTTAAATGACCCAATATAAAGATGAGCAAAGGACCTGAACAACATGTCCTCAAATAAAGGAATTAAAAATGGCTAAGAAACACCTTAAAAATTGCTCAACATTCTTAGTCATTAGAGAAATGCAAATCAAAACCACTTTCAGATTTCATATCCTCCCAGTCAGATTGCCTAAACAAGAAACAAGATACTGAGGAGGATTTGGAAAAACAAGAAAGTTCATTCACCGCTGGTGGGAATGTAAACTTGTGCAACCACTATGGAAAGCATTGTGGAGAACTCTTAATAAACTAAAAATGAATCTAACATAGTATCTTGTTATACCATTACTTGGTGGTATGCCAAAATTTCCCCCGAGAGACCTGAGCACTCTCTCTGGGATCCCAGAGCCCTGCAGTTAAGTAAACCACCAACAATGTTCCTTTTAAGTTACAGTTTGGGTTTGCCAACAAAGTTTATGCTGTTCCAGAGAGGGTTACTTATAAAGACATGAACTCTTGAGCACTCTTTCTCTCCCATATTTGAGATCCGTGCCATCTGTGCACCCCTGGTCTGCGCACTCCATTCCAAAATGGCTACTCCTCCTCCCCTTTTTCCCAGAGCACTCAGTTTTTTCAGGGTCAGTCTCTAAACCCCCACCACCTCTGAGTCTCTGAGGTTTCAGTTCTAGTTTCCTCAGCGGACACACCCACCCAACACTTGGCATGTACCAAAAGGACTCATCCTAACCTACATCTGTGTACATCTATGTTAACTGCTGCTCTTTTCACAAAAGTTAAAAAATGGAAATAACCTAGATGTCTCTCAACTGATGAATGGATAACAAAAATGTTGGTACATTTACAAAACGAAGGTGTTCTACTCAGTGGTAAGGAAAGATGAAATTATGAAATTTGCACGTAAATGTATGGAACTTGAAACTGCTATACTAACTGAAGTAAAACCTACTCCAAAAAGCAAGCTACATATGTTCTCCCTCATTTGAAAATCTTAGCACCAATCCCTTACATGGGGGTATATATCCTGATTTAACATCAGAAGCCAGGAAAATAGAAAGGAAGGATTGAAGTAAAGGGAAAGAAAGCACCCGAGAGAGGCAGATAATAGGAGATCGATATTATCAAATGGGAACTGGGGAAAATGGAGATATTCAGCTAGGAAAGGAGGAGTGAATGATATACAAGAAAACATGGGGATAAAGGAGAAGCTGAAAAGAGGGAGGCAGATAATAGGAGACATTATCAAGGGGAATATGGCGATATTTAAACTGGAAAGGGAGGAGGAAGACAAGGCGGGGAGAGAGAAGAGAGAGATAAATAAAACTTATGTGATGAAAGAAAGCTGCAGGAAAATATATTAATTCAATGCCCCGCCCCTGAAAACACACATACAATATCTGAACATGAGTATATATAGAACGAAAAAGAACAAAAAAACAAAAACACCCCCCCAAAAAAAACCCACAGTGCAACATAGAAGAAATCCCCCATAAGATTGTTTGCCAGTCTTGTTCAGGACACTTCATATGTTAGGAGATAACATAAACTATTGCCAGAGCCTTTGACTATCTCCCAGAATTTGAAGGTAAGACCCTATTGCTGAAGACATGTCATAATTTGGACAGAGGACTTGGAGCAAGCGAACTAGAATTGACCTGGAAGCCTTCTCCCTGAAGAATATCTGTCATAGTTCTAGAAGATACTATACAGCCTGAAAAGGGAGAAAAATCAATCAATGGTTCATCCCAGCAGTAAAGTCGAATAACCACAAAAGACTGGCACAGCAACTATGGCTATTGGTGGAGTAGTGGCACTTTTATCTAGGGGGTTATCAACAGTTATTTAATTAGACTTAAGACCCTCTCACTGGGAAGGAACTCATGAGTGACACTATAAATAGAGCCAAATACATATAATGGAGAGGTCAAAAATCCTAGAGAAAATCCTGTCTCTGTTATATCTCTAGAAAAATGAAAATTCTTACTTTATGCTAAATATGGATACTTATATTTATAGAGAAGTATACAGCATACCACTTATCAAAGAAACGTCTTTCTGTAACATATGAAGGGCATCACAGAGTTCCACAACTGGTCATACACAGAGAATACAGATCTGAGAGATGTCCAGCCCTAAGTAACACATCTACAGTGGAACCTCTTCACTTAAGGCTCATGAAACCTAGCAGAACAGGGGGTAGAGAGAATACTAATACATCCTCAACTCTCAACTGTGATGCACAGAGGAAGTTACAACTGGCTAAGTTTCAGAGAATAAGAGATTGTTGGATCTGTTCCTGTGGCTAGGACTCTTATACTAAACTTCACCCACCATTGTGGAACTTCAGAGACCATAGTAGAAGAGGTGATGGAAAAATTTTAAGAACGAGGGTTGGTGCATGAACATAAGAAAACAGAGGCTTTCAGTCCTCTGGGAACTTGGTCATGGACTTGAAACAATGGTGACAGCATGCACAAGACCCACGCTAATTCAATCAGACAAAAACCCAGAATAGATTGGGGGAAATGGGCAGCAGACCCAACCCGAGCCAAGGAACTATTGGCCAATAATTACTGTGGGGCGAGGGAGGGTATAACTTCATTAAGGGAGTGACTCAAGATAGACTGACTAGCCTCCACTGGATGAACTTTTACTGAGGGATATCTGGATACAAATGCTTGACTGGATAAGACATCATATAAGACAGAATACCTGAAATATGGTGGGAAGATATGGGGAATGGGGAGGGGTGGGGGGGTCTAAATTTAATTAATATGTACTATATTAATTTCACAAAATGTCAATTTAAAAATGGGGAAGAAATAACAAAGTTTTTATTGTTGAAAAAATAAAAAAGATAAACATACAATATGGCTTTAAGATATTTCTTCTAACTGAACTAAATATACATGACTTCCATGCAGATGGAAACATGCTGTCTCTTTACAGTCTTTTCTCCTGGATTAATTTGTATGCCTTCACTATATGTTTTTCAGATATGTCCACACTAATAAATATTTTCTTAATTCAACAACAAAAATTAACAAAAGAAGATATATCCTAGTTACATTTGTACAACAAAATAATTTTCATTATATGGGTAATCTATATGTAAATGTAAATTAATTTTAATTGTTAAACTTCACATTTCTGTACATAATAAAAAAGCATATTGTAATTTACCAACGAAGACCATATGCCTTCGTAATGTGAAAGTTTTCACATGTGTGTGCCAGAGAACTAAAAATTATTTTCTGAAGTGTAATTCCATTAAAGAGTAACAATTTTTTCATGTGTAAAACAAAGTACCAATTTCAGAAATCTTTTTAAAATTTACAGAAGCAGGGGTTGGAGAGATAGCTCAGTGTTTAGGAGCACTAGATGCTCTCACAGAGGACCTGGGTTCAATTCTCAGGACCCACATGGTGGCTAACAACCGTCTGTAACTCCAGTTCTAGGGGATCTGAGTCCCTCTTCTGACCTCCCTGGGTACTGTACAACATGGGTATACTTACACACAAGCAGTATACTCATACACATAAAATAAAGATTGTACATAT
>NW_008359214.1:2749917-2763505 GCF_000622305.1 Nannospalax galili
TGTGTGTTACATCTGGTGGTTATTGGTTTGGGAACAGTGATAAAAGTAATAAGAGCACTGTTGAAATGTCTCTACAAGCTGGGGCTCTTATTTGTAATCTTGATTCATTTTATAAAACCTGCATACATTGTCTTAAAATTGAAAGAAAAAAAATTATGGAAAATTGGCAACTTTGAGAATAAGTTTTCCATCAAAAGAGTATGTTTACATCTAGAAGCTTCCTAACACATGTACATATACAAATATAAAATGTATTTAAAATAGAGTTTGTTATACCATAACAGAGTGACAATGCATGTACTAGACACCACAGGCTAACCAGAAGCACAGTAGCAGGAAAGCTTACCTCTTGGAGCTGTTGGCCATTGGGATCCCATAGACACCCAAACATCACAGGTTACTGCCACTGCTCTTGATTACTCTCCAGAAATTAATGGTTAGACTTTATTGTTGAAGATACCATGTGCTCGAGTTACAGAATATAGGGAAATAAAGCTTGTACAGACCTTGAAGCTTCATCCCTACTGGATAAATTTCATAGCAATGGAAAATGCTATGTACACTACCGGAGAACAAAAAAATCATCAGTCTTATTCAGCTGTAAACCCTAAAAGTTGTAAAAAGGACAAGCCTAACAAGATATGGTTACTGGCACAATATTGGCATGAGAGTCCTGGGAGTAGCCAGTATCTTTCTGACAGGATTTAAGTTCTGCTATACAGTGTAGAACCTGTAATTGACACTATTATTGAGGTCAAGAATCCGTGGCTAGATTGGTCCTAGGTCCTAGCAGAGAACCTAATACTAATATTTTGCTAAATATACATAGTTAACAAACTATTCTCTATATTCTTACTATTGTCATTAATTAATTAATTAATTAATTTATTTATTTATTTAATGAATGTATTATTGCCTGCATGTGTGTAAGGGCACATGATATGTTGGGTAATGCCCATGCAGTTCAGAAGAAGGCATCAGATTCCCTGAAACAGGATACAGATGGTTGTTAGTCACCTTATGGGTGCTGAGAATCGAACCCGGGTCCTCTGCAACAGCAGTTAGTGCTCTTAACCTCTGAGCCATCTCTCCAGGCCCTATATTCTATTTATAGTCAGATTAGTGGGTCTCTCAATCCTCATCTGAGATACATAAGACAAATTATAGAAAAGAAATATTTCTGAAAACTTTCAAGTATCAGAAACATGGAATTCTGCTCCAGAATATTTTCTCATCATAAATATTGTTTATTTTTTGATAAAACACTTTTTTATATGAAGACAGAGGTAAAATAACTATTTTTAAAAAGTAAATGTAAATTTTTATTATAAAAAGTAATAGTCTTTGCTTCAGATAGGGAATTTATTTATTTTCCTATTTCATTCAGCATTTATTGTTCTGTTTCGCTCAACCTTCAAAGTTAAATGGAATTATGCTGGATATACATGTTTAAACTGAGGACCTGTGGAAGCCAGGAAAGCAGAAAGGAACCATAGCGGGTGCTTTAGAGAAGGGGAGGTAGTGGAATACAGTAAAACAGAAATAGAAAGGGAGAGTATTGGGGGTAAAATGTTTTATGCAGGCAGGTGTTGGGTGATAGAAGAAATAGAGTAGGGAAAATAGGGAGGGGCATGGCCCCTACAAGCTCCTGGGAACATACTCATATGATTCTTTGGCAATGGGGTCAACATATACACGTCTCATGCAATTTCAGACAGAAAACAAAACAGTATAGAACTGGGAAAATGAATGGCAGACTTCAGTCTTGTCTGAAGGAATGTTGGTAAATGATTGCTGTTGGATGAAGAAAAGCTGATCTTCCTAAGATAAGGGACTCCAAAGAGGCTGACTAGAGTTAGTGGAAGGACTTGCACTGGAGGTTGGCTGGGGACACTGACAACCCAGTGCTGTTTAACAGGGATGACCAAGTATTTGGGTGCCAGTGGGGGGGGGGCGTTTATGGGAGGGTGTCAGTGGAGATGGGGTATGAAATACACAAGGATTCAATTAATAAAAGTCCAAAACATGTATATGAAAACATACTGTCTTGTAATACAATTAAAAATACAATTGAAAGGGATACTAGAATTCACATCATATGCAAAAAGAGAGTGGGAACTATTTGGGGCTAAGTTTAAACCAGGATGAGGACTGGATGATGGGAATGAACAGATTGCATTAAATGCAAATCTCGCTGTTAGGCATGAGCTATTGCCCTGATATATTTTCAGAAAGGACCCAGAGGTTCCCAAAATAGCACAGGTATTGTCATTGGTCTTGATTGCCCACCACAGCTAGATGTTAAGACCTTACTACTGAAGGCATCAAACACCCTGAATACAGGTCATATAGAAATCAATCTCAATTTTCCTCACTTTTGGTTAGCTGCATATACTTGGAAAGAGCTATTAAGCCCACCAAGGGAGAAAAGACAGCAATATTCTTACTCAGTACTGAACACTGCATTCTATACCACTGAAAATCTGGGTAAGATGCGATCATTGATGCAATAGTGGCATAATGGTTTGGAAGGAGTAGCCTGTTACTTTTAAATTGGATTTGGGTCCTGCTTTACAGAAGGGAATTACTAACTACTATTGTAAACTTGGTCAAAAGGCCATGACTGGGGATAATATAGCACACAATATTATAATTTAATAATATGTAGTTAGCATATATAGATTATAGATACTTATAAATGCGAATTAGCCTCACTGGCTACCCTTAAAACTAAATGAGTAAACAGTGGAGATTTTGTTTAGCTTTTGTAAAATGTGATTAAGTTTCACATTAAGCATTTAAGAAGTGTACAATGAAAGAATTCCCTGGAAGTGTGCCTGGTGGATTAGGAAGGATCAAGGTTAATGGAGTAGTTGGAAGTGATACTTACGTATAGCGCAGGTTGGAAATGAAGGGTGTCATAGAGGAGAAAGATTACATGAGCAAGTGGATTGGAAATAAGACTTAAATAAGATATAAATTATACAAGCAATGAAATCTTAAATTTCTATAGAGTGCAATGATACGGCTATAGAAATTAAACGACATTGCTTGTTTTATGTATATTCAGTTTTTATTCATGCTTCCAAAGCTAAAACTACAAAGGAAAATTTTGAGGATGTATATATTATAAATTATTTTCATAATTAAAGTGTGTATTATAATAAAGGTAAATTATTTGGGTATATATATGTAAACACACACATATATGAAATAATGTTTCAAAACTAGGTCAAATTCTGTCCGGTAGTGATGTATGATTGTACTCCCAGCACTTGGGAAACTGAGACAAAAATATACTGAATTAGAACCAAGCTCGGACTCCATAGTGAGACTTTGTCTCAATAATTAAAAAAAAAAGATTTTTCCTTTCTTATTTAAATTTCAGTTTGTCTGTATTTATATGCATGCTTCTCTGACCACCCCCAACCATACACACTACTCTGTCACTTCACAGGTTATATTTAGCAGTGAAAGTTTCAGTAAACTTGTGTTAGGAAGTATTTAGAGAATATAAAAATATATTCAGGGCTTATTCAAGTATCAACTACATTGTAAAGTGATACTTCCTGATGAGGAAAATTAATATTTAATTAACCAGAACTACAAGGTACAGAAATTGAAAAATTGGAAATATAGTGAAAATTGTAACAAAATTATATTTATGAATGCTATTTCAGTTAGTATTGTGACATTGAGCATCTCTGTTAAGTTCACAGCATATTGATTGAAGTTTGAAAGCAAGTGACATTTCAGGCCTATCTTTAATAAATTTTTCATCCAAATGGCATTGAAGGGCCTGAGGAGACTCTACCTCTGTTATAATTAAAGCTTAATGAGAATCAGTAATGTGAATATTGAAAATTGGAAAAATTATGTCTACTTGTATCTTCAATATTTTTTATTTAAAAGAATGCACTCTTCTGTGACTATGGTTTTACTCAATATGATATGTTTTAGCAACAGCTTTTTATTAGAAGATTCATAATGGCATATGCAAGATTTATTATTAGGTCCTCAGCATAAACCATACTTCAATAGTTTATATTCAAGATTGAATTTCATTATAGACAACATTGTTTCTGACTAGGATATTTTTGGCAAGCACTATAACATCGAACAATAACATTTTCAGTGTTTATAGGAATTTCTACTATTTTCAAAGTATTGCTTGCCTATAAACATGGTATTTGGTTGGAGTTTTCCTAAAAGTGTATCTACAGAATTCAGAATAACATCAAAGAAAGAATATTAAATTTAAGTTTTGAGACCTCTTTGGTAAGTAATTAAGGCTATTTTAGAGTGGTCTTGTCCAGAAGATGCACCACTATTTCTGACAGTGACTTGGATACCTGGAGATTATTTCTACTTCAACTATTGTCCTAGTTTTCTTTCCCGTTGCTTTGATAAAATACTTCCAAAAAGCATCTTGGGAAAAGAAAGAGTTTATTTGTGCTACAGGTTACAGTCCATCATCAAGAAAAGCCAAGTCAGGAACTCAGGGCAGGAATCTGGAACAGGAAGTAAGCAAGGCTCATGAAGGAACATTGTTTACTGGGTTGTTCTTCTCTGGTGTGCTCAGCTACCTGTCTTATAAGGCCCAACCCCACTTGCCTAGAGATGGTACCATCCACAGTGCACTGAACACTTCCACATCAATTAGCCATTAAGAAAATGACTCAAAGATATGACCACAGGCCAGTCCAATGGAAGAATTCCTCAACTGAGACACCCTCTTCCCAGGTAACTCTAGTTTTTGTTAAGTTCATTAAAACTAACCAAAACAATTATGAAAGTTCATGCTTTAATAAACAAAATTTAACATAATTTTAGGATATGGTGAAAATGAATTATTCTTGCCTCTTTTCTGTTTAACTAAAATTAAATTGTTTTTATTTTACTCTTGTAGTTTCCTTTTTACTTACACAGAATAATTTTACAAGGAATAGTGCAGTCTTTAAATTGAGGTGTCCTTAGTTTACAGAATATTGTTATAACATATGCATTGTCCCCAATGACTACAGACCTGGCAACATCAGCGTCACATTCTGCCCACCCTGAGCACACCTATATGGCCAAGTAGAGGCACGCATGTGAGTGCACCCGTGATGTGCAATGCCGCGGAAGTCAGAAGAGTACTTCGAATTCCCCTGGAACTGGAGTTAAGGGTGGTTCATAGCCGCCATCTGGGTGCTGGGAATTGAACCTGGGTCCTCTGCAAAAGCACATAGTGCTCTTAACCGCTGAGCCTTCTTTCCAGTCCCTGGACCCAATATTTATGCATTTGTAAAGACAAAGATTTAGCAACACTTTGGTACCCAAAGAGTGCTTATTAAGAATCTTCTGTACTCAGTATGCTTCCTGTCTATCTTACCTGGCCTGTGGTAAGGATTAGTATTCAACCACCACTTTGTAAAATAGACTTTCCAGGGCCACTCTGAATGGTTGGGTCCTTCTGATTTAACAAGATATTTCTTATTTCATTTTTCATACTCTGACTAGATTTCTGTTATTTTCGTTTCTGACCTACCATCTCCCGTGGCAGAGAAGAAAGGAATGCAAGCAATGGGAGCACACATGTCTCTCATTCTCTTCTTTGTTCCATGCTGTTTCCCTAAGTGAAAAGTAATTACCAAAACAGTGTTAACAAACTCAATGTTTTAAATATTTTATTATTTTTATTTTATGTGTATGAGTGCATTGTCTGCATGTATGTGAGTGCACCCGTGTCGTGCTATGCCGCAGAGGTTAGAAGAAGGCTTCGGATTCCCCTGGAACTGGAGTTAAGGACGGTTCGTAGCCACCATGTGGGTTCTGGGAATCGAACCCGGGTCCTCTGCAAGAGCAGTCAGTGCTCTTATCTGCTGAGTCATCTCTCCAGACCCAACAAACTCAATTTTATGAAGGATGTGGCCTTTAACAATACAAGAATGGCTTCCTGGAATAAATGTGGTGGTGGTAATGTGACCCATCTATATGAGAACATCAGAATCAGTTTGCTTTATTTATTTATTGTTTATTTATATCTTTGTTTTCTACTTGCATATCCATTTTCATTAATATTTATTTTCTTGGTGATAGCTAATAAACGTCTACATGTTCTAGAACTAAGCCCTTGCCATTTCTTTGTTTTGTAGATATCATTTCTCCCATTTTATGACTTTATCTTTCCTAAATTCATCTTTTTACAAAGCAAAATCCCATTTTTGAGGCAACGTGGAGGATCTTTTTGAGACACGTTTTCCTTGTAGCCTCAGCTGGCGTGGAACTTGCTAAGTTACATGGACCAGGCTGGTCTTGATCTCACAAAGGATCTTCCTGCCTCTGCCCCCTGAGTGCTGGGACTAAAGGTGTGCATCACCATGCAACATGTTTGGTTTGAAAGGGAAATTCTTAATTTTAAAAAACAAAATTTTTTGGGAGAAGTCTATTCTCAGAGCAAAGTTAAGTGGAAAATACAGCAATTTTCCAAACGTCCCCTGTCCTACACAGGTGTAGCCATGCTCATATCATCACAGTCCAATTCCTGTCTGCAAATGTCTTTCAGCTTGGGCTCATGCACTGGTGCCTGGTTAACCTACCAGGAGTCCCATGCTTGAAAGAGACTGACTCTGTCCCTCTCAGCAGCCATCTGTTGCCACAATTTCCATACATGGGGTGGGAGTTCCTTACCCACTTCTTCATGTCCATGCTGAGATTCTTTTTCTTTATGCTTTGAGATTACATGAGACTTGTGCATGCTGTCACCACTGATGTGAGCTCATAAGAGTAACTGACCAGATGTCTGGACCACTCTGCTTACCTTTTGGTCATCCACAACCTCTGGCTCTTACACTCTTTCTGCTTCCTCTTCCACAACGATCCTTTAACCTTGGGAGGAAGAAGTTTGAAACAGATTCCTGCTCATGAATGAGCACTCTGCAGCTTCTTGTTCTCTGCATGTTGGCCAATTTTGGGTTTCTGTGTTAATCACTATCTGTATCTACTAAATAATTATCATATTAAACTGACTCTCTTAATGACTTATTGTTGTACCCACAGATTAATGCATCTCATACTTACCAGAGAAGCTTCCTTATACAACCTATGGTGGAACTTTAAATGCATATTGCTTTGCATTATTTAAATACCATGCATTGTGGATGGGAAGGACCATTCAGGAAGACTTCCTTGTCCCCACCTCTTGCCTCTCCCATTAAAAAAATAATATTGTGTGTCAATATATTTGACTGAGCTCTAGGCCACAATTCTTGATTTCTTCAATATTTTCTACATTTTCTTACTCACAACAGAGCTCCCCATGGTTCCAGAATCCTACTATGTAGTAGAAATCCCAATTTATTTATTATTTTAAATGGGATAACGAGTCAAAGACAAACCAGTTCAGGAGTTAAAGGAAGGAACCTACCTAGTCAGAGATACAAATGTCTAGTAACTTACAAAAACATCTGTGCTTGACCAAACACATTTATTACATTTTTTTTCATTTTAACTAATTAAATGTATATAATATCTGAATCTGAAATTCTTAGACAAAAAACAACAATAAATCCATATCTTCTTTGTGAACAAAAATAATGCCAGGCGCTTAAAGATATTTAGAAGATACAAGTAATCATGAGACATCTTTTTCCTCACCTCCTAAAAATAAAATGAAAGAAAAAGGAACATTGTTTTCTCCATGTAGAATGCATAAAAGCTGCAATGGCATAAATACCTAGTCATGTCAACCTGGAAACAGTTTCTTCATGTTTCAACTATCTGTACATCAAGCATGTCAGATAGTGTACAACACTGATCTTGACTTCCCTTCTATTATATTATAGGAGTCTGGGAATGCAGAAAAGGAACTCTGATGCCACAGAGTAAGTAAATTGTGGAAAATATTGAAGAAATCAAACCTTGTGTTTTAGAGTAAATGTGTTTTAAGTAAAATACATTGACACACTTTTTCTCTAAAGAAAAAGTTGGGAGAGTCAAAAGGTGACGTATAATGTACAGAAGGGACTCTAACTCTGAATGAAACATTCACAACAGTGTATAGTACTTAAGTAATGCAAAGCAATTTGATGTTTCTCATACTGATGGATTGTGATTTGATCAAATCACTACTGAGTGGATAGGTAGTTGAAGATATAAATTTAAACATTGTTTTAGTTTGATTTTTCCATTGCTGTGACAAAACACTCTGACCACTACCAACCTGGGGAGGAAAGGGTTTATTTGTCTTACATCTCCCAGGTCACAGTTCATCTGGGAGCCCAAGGTAGGAATTTAGGGCTGGAAACTGGAAGCAGGAGCTGGAGCTCAGGCCATGAAGGATTGCTGCTTACTGATTTGCTCCCTGGCCCTTGCTCAGCCTGCTTTGTTATGCAACACAGGGCCACCTGCCCAGGGGTGGTACCACCCACAGTGGGCTGGGTCCTCCCACATCAGTCATCAAGAAGATGCCCCACAGACATGGCCACAGGCCAATCCAATAGAGGAAGTTCCCCAGTTGAGGTTCCCTCAACCCAGGTGTATCAAGTTGACACTAAAGCTATCCAGCACAAATATTTAAAATGTTTAGACAATGAGCATTAATTTCTTCTCTCTGTCAAAATCTTGTTAAATGTTATTAAATGAGTTGAAACACGGTAACAATCTACTACAACAAACAGGAGAAAGCAGAGATGTTACAGCACATTGGCAGGAAGGGCATGATTTACTGATAGGAGCTGTGGTGCATGGTGTGAACGTGGGTGTGCTGGCTCTTTTTACATTCTCTTCTCATTACTTATGCATTTCATAATACACAAGTGTGGCCACAGGGGATTTTCAGAAGTAAAAATTTAAAAAAAATTAATTGCGTTTTAAAAATTAGGAAAAAGAAAATATTATGATATCTTGAGAAGATAGAAATAACATAAAAAAAACACACATAAAGAGTGGAGACAGGGTGTGTCTACCTTCTGAAATAGTTCTATGCAGTTTTCAGATTTTCAGTATTGGTAAAGTCAAAATTACATTTTCTGAGAATGAAAATAATTGAATAACAAATTTAAAATAGAATTACACTGTATATATGAAATGTCTCCTTTAGGCCCACATATTGAAAACTTGGCCCCCACCTCCACCCCTCAGGCACTATTGGGAAGGGGTGGCAAGTGTACGAAGTGGAACTTAGTAGAAGGAATGAGGAAGTTAGGTCACTGGAGGTATATCCTAAAGGAAAATTTGATCCCACCACTCTTCTTTTCTCCCTGGTCTACCAGCCGAAGAACTTCCTCCACCTTATATTTACCCCCACATGGCCTTGCTGCCATTCCAGGCAGTAGGCAAGTCTACTATGCAAATTGCAAGCTAAAATAAACATTTTCTATTTTTAGATTGATTATCTGAAATGTTTCCTTATAGTGGAGATCATACAAATACTTCTGGATAGAGAGCATTTTCCTTTATTATTATTATTTGGTTTTCTGAGACATGGTCTGACTGTATCTTCCAGGCTGGCTTATAATTCATGATCTTCTTGCCTTAGTCTCCCAAGTGCTGGGGTTATAGCTGTGTGCATCCATGCTCAGTTTATCCTTTAAATGTGCATATTTCCTATCTGTTTATTATAGGAAATAAAAAACAATAACTGCTTGTATATTTCCGCATGAAACACAGTGTTACCATGACTATTATGATGGCAAAATGAGGTTTGCCGCTGGCAGCCAGCCTCAGACCAGGGGTTCCCCGTCTCCAGTGCATGTGATGGACCTTGCAAAGAACCCAGTCACACAGATGAATATTTTCCCAACTGTCAAGGATAGGTTTAATTGTCAACTTGACACACCTGGATTGAGGGAGCCATGTCTGAGGAGTATTTTCTTGATTGCTGAGTGATACGCCCAGCCCACTGTGGGCAATGCCACCCCTGAGCAGGTTGTTCTGTATTGTGTAAGAAAGCAGGTTGAACCAGCAGGTCAGGAAGCAAGCCAGTAAGGAGTACTCCTCCAGGGCCTGTGCTTCAGCTCCTGCCTCCAGGTTCCAGCCCTGAGTTCCTACCTTAGGGTCCCTCAGTGGTCAACTGTGACCTGGGAAATGTAAGCCGAATAAACATTTTCCTCCCCAAGTTGGCACTGGTCAGAGTTTTTTTGTCACAGCAATTGAAAGGAAACTAGAACACCAACCATGGGTGCTACTACACTGATCTCAAAATTCTGAACTCAGGATTTGGCAATTAAGAAAGAAAATGACTGAACAGCCCAGATGGTGATTGCTGGTGCCAGGACTTAACACATAACTCTGGTAAGTAGATGTTTCATCATTTGTTCCCACTTGACATGGTGGAAGATGTGAGGGCAACAGACCAAGAGGACCAACTGGATCCTTGACCATGAGGAAGAAAACACTTTGGCCTGGCTGCCTTTACTTGTTGGGGGGAGCTGTACCCTCATTCTGGCTGCCCCTCCTTGCCCTTCAGATGGAGCCACTGCAGGTGGAGCCATAGAGGTGAAGCTCTGCCCTAGGACAAGACACAGCCCCTGGCCTCCAAACTCAGGCCAGGGAACCAGGAGGCAGGTGTGGAGCTCCTCTCTTGCCAGAGAACCGACCTTTGAGCAGTCACTGCACAGAGAACCCATGGATCGGCCTGGCCATCATCATCTACTGGCTGTCAAGAACTGGTTGCAATCCTCATCATCATTAGGAGCCTGAGAAATCCACAGATTTCAGCAAATAAACAAGAGGACACCAGTGTAAAGCTGTTGTGTGAAGTTGTGAAGCATCCCAATTGCCACTCAGAGAACGTTAGGTTGGAGGCCTGTGAGCTAACTGCTGCCTGTAGTAAGGACCTAGAATCTGTTCTTACCCACAATAGAACTCTGTGGGGAATCAACCTATTGTAGAACTCCTTATTGCACAGTGGGGTCATTATGCTGAGTGAGGCCCAGAAACAAAGTGTAACTTGCATGCACTTGGGCTGCGAATAACTGACTTTGACTAGGAATCAACATTTCTGACTACCAAGGAAGACAGAAATCCCTATTTGTCAATCTTAAGCAGTGTGTAAGAGAAAAAGAAAACAAGTGTGAAAATTCATCACAAGAAACCTGGGTGTATTCTGACGCAAAACTACATATAAATGAGAGTGGGCCCTTACTTTGGCCCATTTGTGTGTAAGAATTATAGATCACTAATATTCTAATGAGATTTGATTTCTCTGACACCTAGTTTGAATGTGCTATATAAGATGGATGAGGTTTTTTTATTTGCTAATAGAGGACATGAATTTGGGGGTAGGGAAGTGAGAAAGAGGTAACATGAGGATGGAGATGAGGGAGGGTCTGAATATGATCAAAATGCAAAATACTTTATTCAATAAAATTTTAAAAAATAAAAAATAAAAGAAAAGAAAATAATATTTGATTAAAGATCATTATATCCTTGAACTTTTGATGTGATAAGAAACCTAGAAAAATTAAACCCTAAAAAAGCTCTAATTATCTAGAAAAAGCACTATAAAAAAGAGTAAATTCTAACAAAATCTAAATACTGATTAAATGCCAAATTTAATTGGCACTTAAAATAATCTACTAAAAATTTTCACCTACCAGAGAAAAATAAGAATTTATTTTTTCAAAATGTATTAATTTCTAAATTCTTCAAAATTAAAAAAAAAGTTTTTGAAATAACAGAATTTGGAATTTCATATTTGATGGAATCAAACTAAAGACCCCCCCAGGTTAAAGTAGATTTAAACCAAATCCCCCAGACTAAAGAAGAATATTCAGAACAAGGAAGTAAGAAGTAAAAATAATTCTAACTGCTGAGAAAGAGCTGACCTTTTCATGCTCTGGACATCACCAGAGACTTCCCTTCCCACTACTGCCGGTTGCTGCCAGGCCCCTATTGCCGGTTGCTGCCGGCCCCCTCCCACTGCTACCGGTTGTGGTTTGTGGTTTCTGCCTTTAAAAATCACCTGTAAGCTGAGCTCGGGGCTGCTGTTCTCTCACTCTCCTTCTGAGTGAGGCAGGAGCCCGTCTGCGCAAATGATTAAATCCTCTTGCTTGTTGCATCTCCTGGTCTGAGGACTGAGTTATTGGGGTGCGGCCTCCCATGGACGTTGGGTACCCCAGCCTGGGGGGTCCTACAAAGGCTTACTAATGACATGGGCAGACAGGCAGTCGAACAACAGCATGGCAAAGGCTATGAAGAGATAAAATCAGGGTGCATATGGCAGAAGTGGGGATCTCTTCTTATACATTTCTGAGAATGGAGAAGGTTTCACAGCACAAACCTCCAGCCAAGCTCTGATTCCCAGGAAAGAGGCAGGGAAGTGGGTAGGGAGCAGGATTTGTGGCCACAAATACCCCCTTTGATGCAAACTCACTTCCCAGGTGAGAAATCCTGGTACCTGGAAGCTAGAGACTCAGACTATGTCTCAATAGGATGCCTGTTGGGCATCTTACCGTGTGTCTGAATGAAAGAATGACCGGTCCATACAAATGTGATTTAATGTGGTAATGTATGCTTGATGGTTGTGTTAGTTACATAAAGGAAGGTCTGGTCTTGTAATTTTCTCAATACTTTGTATTGTAAACTTTCCTTTCCTCCTTCCTTTCATTCTCAGTCTGCGTCTTCGTGTGGGACCATTAAAGACAAAGGAGCAATTGAGGTTTTCTGGTCAGGGCTACTCCCTGATGTAAGCCAAAGGCTCCTAGCCCTCTTAGCGGACCCCGACTGCCCGCACGGGTGGAGACAAGGCGGCCTTTCTGTATCTCCCTCTCCTCTCCATTTCTCTCTTTCTGGCCACTGAAACAGCCCCACGGGCACGGGTCGAGCAAATAAGAGCCATAGGGCACTCGCCGCTAAAAGACTCCCGTGGAAGGATAAGGGGGTCCCAGGCGTGAATCCCAGATAAATTCACGTCCCCCGCAGAAGAAAAACTGGGCAACGTTAGGTACTTGTTCGTAAGCACACCCACTGGTCATTATTATTTGGAGTGGCATATTCTCACTTTCTTTCTTTCCTTCTTACTCTCCGCCTCTCCTGTCTGTGACCTCCACTATGGGTCAATCGCTAACTACCCCTTTAAGCTTAACTCTGGAACACTAAAAGGAGGTCATGGAGAGGGCCCACAACTTATCATTGGAGGTCCAGAAGAAGTGGCAGAGTCTCTGTTCCTCTGCATGGCCCTCTTTTGAAAAAGGATGGCCAAGGGATGGGACCTTTGACCTGGCTACTATCTTACAGGTTAAGGAATACAAAAGGAAGTTGTAAAGCGAGCCCGTAATTTATCGCTAGAGGTTAAAAAAAAAAGTGGCAGAATCTCTGTTCCTCTGTATGGCCCTCTTTTGAAAAAGGATGGCCAAGGGATGGGACTTTTGACCTTGCTACTATCTTGCAGGTTAAGGAATACATTTTCCACCCAAGACCACATGGACATCTGGACCAGGTGGCCTACATAGTCACCTGGGAAGACTTGGCCAGGAATCCCACACCTTGGGCATGGCCGTTCCTACCTCCTAGGGGAACTGGAGGGACAGACCAGGGGTCTCCTACCCTTTCTGCCCCCCCCCCCGCGGCTTACTTCTTCCCCCCTGCCCCCTCCGCGTCCCCC
>NW_008359214.1:2767784-2769539 GCF_000622305.1 Nannospalax galili
TTCTGCCTCCGCAAGGGGCTTGGTGGGCATGTAACTCTGGGTTGACTCCCTGTGCAGCTAGTATGGTCCTTAGAACCTCTCAAGATTACTGTGTCATGATTAAGCTCCTGCCCCGAGTATTCTATCACCCCACAGAGTCTGTAGAACAGTTTTTTGAACAACAACCAAGAAGGTACAGAAGAGAGCCTGTGTCCCTAACTTTAACAATATTTCTGGGAGTAGGGGTGGCTGCGGGAGTGGGAACTGGAACAGCAGCCTTAATACAAGGGCCACAATATTATGCAGATTTGCAGATGGCAGTTGATGAAGACATTAAGGCAATAGAACAGTCAATTACTCATTTAGAAAAGTCTCTAACCTCCCTCTCAGAAGTGGTATTACAAAATAGAAGGGGACTAGATCTGCTTTTCCTCAAGGAAGGAGGGCTTTGTGTGGCTCTAAATGAAGAATGTTGTTTTTATGCTGACAACACAGGGGTTGTTAGAGACTCTATGACTAAGCTCCGTCAAAGGTTAGAAAAAAGACAACGGGACCGTGAATCCAGGCAGGGATGGTTCGAAGGATGGTTTAACAAAACCCCCTGGTTAACTACTCTGGTATCCACCCTAGTAGGTCCCCTAGTTATTCTTTTCCTTCTCTTAACCTTCGGACCATGCATCATCAATAGACTGCTACAGTCTATTAGGAACCGAATATCAGTAACTCAAGCTTTGATCCTTACCCAACAATACCATGCTATAGAACACTTATAGATTTTATGATTAAAATCTTGCTGTAAGAAAAGGGGGGAATGATGGAATCAAACTAAAGACCCCCCAGGTTAAAGTAGATTTAAACCAAATCCCCCAGACTAAAGAAGAATATTCAGAACAAGGAAGTAAGAAGTAAAAATAATTCTAACTGCTGAGAAAGAGCTGAAATTTTCATGCTCCGGACATCACCAGAGACTTCCCCTCCCACTACTGCTGGTTGCTGCCAGCCCCCTATTGCCAGTTGCTGCCGGCCCCCTCCCACTGCTGCCGGTTGTGGTTTGTGGTTTCTGCCTTTAAAAATCGCCTGTAAGCTGAGCTCGGGGCTGCTGTTCTCTCACTCTCCTTCTGAGTGAGGCAGGAGCCCGTCTGCACAAACGATTAAATCCTCTTGCTTGTTGCATCTCCTGGTCTGAGGACTGAGTTATTGGGGTGCGGCCTCCCGTGGATGTTGGGTACCCCAGCCTGGGGGTCCTACAATTGTAACCATTCAACAATAGTGTGCATGATTTCTTACTCCCTTTTTATACTGTTTCCTGTTTCTGGACTAGGATCAAGTGCCTTATACAAACTAGGTAAGGACTACAGCACTGTGCTCGATCCCTAGGTAGGGACTACAGCACTGGGCTAGATCCCTAGGCAAGGACTACAGCACTAAACTAGATCCTTGGCAAGTACTACTACACCTTGTGAGATCCTCGAGAGAAGTACCATATGACTGTGCTAGATCCTCTGCCCTCCTCTTCACATTTACATATTCAATATGTTTGTTTTTATGTTACTGTTTTAATTGTTCTTTGGGGATTGGTTCTGTCTCACATATCACATATTTAAAATGTTTAAAATATAATTCCGGCCAGGCGTGGTGGTGCATGCCTTTAATCCCAGCACTCGGGAGGCAGAGGCAGGCGGATCTCTGTGAGTTCAAGGCCAGCCTGGTCTATATAGTGAGTTCCAGGACAGCTGGGGCTACAGGGAGACCCTGTCTCAAAAAGACACACAAATA
>NW_008359214.1:2769581-2770751 GCF_000622305.1 Nannospalax galili
TATATATATATAATTCCATTAGTCAAATCCCTTATGTATTTTCATGTATGATTGTTTATTTTATTTAATGAAATAAATATTTCTATAATTTGTTGGTTTAATTTGTGTCTTTCCTCTCTCCTGAGGTTAAACTCCGGAGGTTTGAATTTTCTTTTTTCTGACTATTCCCTGACCAATGTATCACTTTTATTTTTAGTATATAGAAAAAATACTTTGTAAGTGATAATTTATTTCAGAGTATGGTAAGTTCTTTGATATCATTTCATATTTTCTCAGGCAACACTTTCTTTTGTATGTGTTCAAACTGATTTTTGCTCATATTTGTTACCTTCCATTCCTCATCTATGCAAAGTTCCCATGAATTGCATTGTGATTAATTAGAGCTGTTGAAAAGTGATGCAGCTATGAATTAAAGAACTAGATGGAGATTTTGCAAAGGAAGCTGAAGCCATCTGCATTCCTAACATATTTGCTTTCTCTCACACACTAAATGCATGTGTGTGCATACATGCATTCCTGCCTTATAGCTGCCAATTGTGCTATTCAAGCAGCCTTTGTTTCTCCTGCCCATAGTGACCCTAAGTCAGAATCTGGCCATCAGTATAATCTTTCCTTGGGCTGCCATGTCCTAGTTAAAAGTCTATACCCAAAGAATCTGGACAATTTAACAGACATCTAGGGCAATATCTGCAACCCTCATAATCTTATTTCATGGAGTTTTTACAGGTTTGATGGATCTATTTTATGATATTGACTTTATTTACTGATGCTTAATATGACTTTCTCTTCAGCTTTTCCACTTAAAAAATAGGAGATTTTTGAAAGATCTTTACTAGATGATAATCACCCCACTTTAAATTTTATGCTGGAAAGTATATGTATTTGGATATCTATATATGTATATTAACATATACATATATATGTTTGAAAATAAGAATTTAGAAATCTCAAACTTAAGAAACAATCTCCCTAAGCAGAGACTTAGCTGCAGAGATGTGAACAGTATATAATTGAGGAAGTCTGTTGCTTGCAAGAGTCTTTTATATGGTGCAAACCACAAAGATACATGAGATACAGATGCTAAATATAGATATTTAAAATGCTTTGTTATGGAATTAATGTGCATAAACCTATGACTAGAAGTGTTACAGTTTGGGCTTGAGAAGAATT
>NW_008359214.1:2770838-2778959 GCF_000622305.1 Nannospalax galili
TACCAGTGGCCGAGATATATATAAAACAGATGATAAATCAGGATGGAATAGTGACTGTAAAAACTAGTAAAGGCATAACAATAAGATATTTATATGTTCTAAAAATATGCACAGTGTTTAGGACTTAGCACTTTCTGTGAGACTGTCTTGTTCAAAAACAGAGCAATAAAACCAGAGTTAGAATGTACATCAGAAAGTGGAACTGGCACAGATGCAACTGGGTAAAAGGTAATTTGGGGACCCTCAGGACAATGCAAGCTAAGTGTCGTTAGAACCACTTAAGTGTGAATAGGTAGTTGACTCATGGAAAAAAAAAATTCTTCAACATTATTATTCCAATTACTTAGTAAGCAGTTCCTTAAACAGTCTCCAGAAAGCCAGATTTTAAACCATGTATGTTTAAAGATGTCTTTTTTGGCCAAAATATTAATATATATATCTTCTGAGTTATGATTACCTGAAAATCAAATATTTCCATGTGGTTTGATCTAATGACTATGTTTTTAGCAACTGTTCAAAATTGATTTTCATTTCAAAATGAGAAGACGACATGACCTTAATGTTTCAGTTACGTCTCCTGCTACATGCAAGCAACACGACACCTCAGCCACGCCCTCAATGCTTTATGACTGAATTACAGCACTGTAGTAAGTTTTCTTAGAAGTTAAGGATGACTTGACTGTTGGCTTCAATTTGAATGCTAAATGTTTAGTGTCACTTGCAAATTATTTTGTTACAAGAAACACATAACAAGCAAAATTAAAGCAGTAGTTTTTTGCCTCTGTATGCAATTACAATGTCCATATCTGCTCAAACTTAACTTTCCTTGGGATTAAAATTCTTTAAACAATTGGATTTCTTTATCTTACCTAGCTTATCTTTTATATTTTTAAAGTGTTACTTTGTTTTAGTGTGCCCAAATTATTATTTTTGTGGGTTTTTTTTTTACTGCTGTTTAGTTCTCTTGTAAATTGTTTTCATTTTTAAAACATTTCCACTTTATCTACTAAAATGAAGCCACTCAAAATAATTATTGTGGTTTTCTTAATCTGATATTGATATACCTTCTGAAAACTCTTCCTTCATTGTCATTCACTATATAGTCTTCTGAATGACGTCAGACTTGGATCATGATCTTAAATGTAAGAAAAGAGAATGTAGCCTGATAATAATTTAGTACCTGTCCTAAGTTCACTCACTTTAATTGACTTCCCTCATGGAAGGAAGTCCTAAGAACTGTATGCATAGTTAAGTTTATTGATCTCACAAGACTGGTTGTCTGGTTTGTTGCACCTGTCAGCAGATTAGATGCTTTGCTGATAGCTTAACACATTGAGCTATAATAGAGTGATAAGAGATAAGAGAGTCAGATCACCAGTTCAGATCAGTACAGATACTACAAATACTATTAAATATCTCAAAAGCACAGGAAAGCATTGATCTATAAACACTGATACCAAAATTAACTTCAATAGGTATAATCATACATTATAAACCCAAGTGACTTGTAATTTTCAGTCTCTTTCCTAAATCTTACATATTACTCAGAAGTACTTGAAAGGTAGCACAATAACAGAATTAGTTAATAGTATACAGTTTCTGGGTATGCCATAGCCTAGTATAGAATTTTATGTATTGTTTTAACTATTTCTGACATAATGTTTCCTTCATTACATCAAAGATCACTTTATTTAATTGTTGGATAGGTCTAAGTTAACAGAAAAGTTTTTGTCATGTTGAACTGAACTTTGCCTCCCTCTAACATAGAACAATCGATCCTAGTTCCTTTTCTGAAGTAATTCTGAATATACGTGCTTTCTTTTCTAAATAGCGCTTTCATCCTTTAACAGACACATTATGTTTAGGAAATATATTGCTTAGTAGAATGTATAGCCTCTAAAATAATTATCTTCTATGTTTCAGTTGCACCTGTTACATAATCTCCAGATCCATGTGTCATCTTAGTTACCTATTTCTCCAGAAACATGAAGGTGTCAGGATCCCCTTCAAAATACTGAAATCTGTACTAAAATGAAAGCCATATCCATTTCATCTGATTAATCCATTCCAATACATCTAAACCTTATCTAGGTTTCTTTAGCTATTGTCATAATTTTATCAAATGCTATTCTTTTTATATTGCAATCTAATTACTTTATATATTCATATCTTGAAAATACATATGATTTTTTTATGATAAAAGGTGTATTTTACTGATTTGTCAGTACATGGCAAATGACAGGCCCTTGCAAACACTACTGTAGAAATATTTGCCTAAATGAAACATCTGAGAATAGGCTAGCTTGTTCCAGAAATGCTTCCTCTTATATTTTTAATCTCATTTGTGCCTTTTTAGTTGTAAATGATTTGGAGTAAAATGTGTTCTGACTGCGAATTCATGAAATTCATGTCAAATCAAAATATAAGTCTACATTTATGCTTAATTAAAACTCCTGTGCTTCAAAACAATAAAGAGTATATGAAAGTTTTCTTTTGTCATCTATTTTATAAAGAGACTTTCGCAGTTGCAATCCCTAGTAAAATACAGAGGGTTCTTTCCAATGCTGCAGTGATATATTATATGAACTTTAGAAGCAATTGTTTCTGTACTGTTTGAGTTTTCTCCCTAACTAGATTGAAGGCCCATGATCTTGAGAGTGCATGCTCTGTTTTGCATATCTTAGTTCAGATACAACGGGCCACACAATTCAAATTAAGCTCAGTTTTATATTTATATAGTACATAAAAAGGTTATCCACTTGATATATATCATTAATAATATAATGTATATCTTGAACTATATCACAACATTTCACATACATGAGGAACATAAAGAATAATTTATCAGCTGTCTTTTATTTAGCTTTTTAGGGTTAAATTATATTTACTGAATTTTGTTACTACTCATTTTCCATAATATGGTATAGATTTGAAAGATGTATGAAACTAATTTTATAAATATATAGAGGAATGAATTTACTAGAACATGAAAATGTATAATCCATTTTGATAAATTTTTCTTAGTGAGTGAAACATTTCTCTTTGTTCATCTTGACCCTCCTAAAGAGGTATGAATTAGTCATGTTCCTAGAAATATCTTCCTTTTCTCTCAAATCTACATTTTTTATTGCAGTTCTTTGATACTACTAACTAAAGTCTTAATATCAAACACTTCATGAAACTTTAAGTGACTGTCATGTTAGTTCAGGCTTCAGTCATAGGAAAAAAAAAAAAAAAAAGACTTCAAACTGTCTTTTAAAATACCCAACAAAATAGTTTTCCTTGAAATCAGAGAACATAAAAAGTATCCTGGGATACCACAAAGGCTCCATACTGATTTGCTCAGGTTGTCTGTTATCCAGTGACCTCTCTCTAATTGGGGGAGGAGCAAGAACAAAGCAGAAAGAAGGGGAACATCTGGACCAGATAAAGGGGGAAGTGAAGAAGACAAAGCTGCTGGAAACAGTTCTGTAAGCCTTTGAAACAGACCATGTCCACCTTCAGTCCAATCTTCATGCTCTGTAGAAGGCCTTTCCATGCCTAACCTGGAGACAACGACCTGTCCAGCTTAAAGCTCAATCTCTTTTCTTCCACACACTCTTAGAGAATGGCAGTTATCTAAAGCTTTCATTGTCTAACGAATCCACAACCTCCTTTCTTTTTTGTGTTGTTCTTTTACAGAACATCATTATTCTAACAAAGAAAATTCTACCCATCCATACCATCATAAATTAACTGCCATCTGCCAGAGTTTTAAGATCTTCAACACCTGTATCTGCATTCAGTGTTTGCCTTTTAAAAAAATAATCATGTAGTAACAAAGTGAATTTGATTATAGGAAAATTGTGCAAATCAAAAGCCTTGCATATAGTAGTGGTTTTGTGTCATGCTAAATAGTGAAAATATGTAAAATATGTAAAATATTGTTTTCTTTTTTGACCAAATTGTGTAAAAGATTATCTAGGAATTTTCAATTTCATAATTCATATTTACTAGCATTATTTATTAATATGCTGTTAATGCAACTGAACAAATTAATAGCTCACATTCTCTACATACCTAAGCCATGCTATGAAGAAACTTTTGAGAAACATTACTTTTAATATTTTCTCTTCTTTCCTACATTTCTAGTGTATACATATAGACATGTCTCTGTGTGTGTCTGTGCATGCATGTGTGTGTGTGTGTGTGTGTATAGGCTACATTAAGGAATGGAAAGATAAGATCAATTGCTTTTCCTCATCAATTTTAAAATCTAAAAGAAGAAAGGTGGATAGTACCAAAACAAAACAAAAGTTAACTAATAAGTTTTATAAGCCATAAACAATTTTCTTTGTAATATCAGTCTGAAATTTAAAAAAAAATGTTTGAAAGGAAAATATATTTGAACCACATCTACAAGTTCACTTATAGTTCCAAATAATATAGATCGAGGACAAGTAAAACATTAATTATAATTAATTTTTGTTTTACGTAAAGACACATGGAATGGTCAATTATTTTATTAATGCTGCGATTGAGTTTGTGTGCATTGAGTTGTGTGCAATCTTTTATTACTCCAGATGGACTGGGGACTAATCCTGCAGTAAATGATCCTATGTAAAGAAGGACATTTTCTCAGAAAAGTGCGCATTTCACAAGGAGCTGTTTCCCACTCCTGAAATAAGGATTTCATTCAGCTGTCAGGTCATCAGGGTACTGTTACTTATGACTGGACATTCTTATATGGAAAGATACAACTCATCCTAAAATAAAGATGAACAGTTTTGTATACTACTTAAACAATAAAGTACAATAAAAATACATATCAGTAAACAACGTAAAACAACAGCAGGAAGAGAACTTAGCCAAATAATCCCAAAACTACTGCTCAAATTAAAGATAAGATAGGACAAAGAAGTTAACAATATTCAGAACTAATGTAAAATAGGCTAAACCTTCTCTTCGAGGAGTTGAGCACTGAGAAGAAAAATGAAAAGGGAGGCCTTGAAGAAGTTGCAGATGACAGGTTCTCCCATAATTGCCACCACTATGTTCTTCAGGAGGCAGGCTGAGCTGATACATAGAGGAAGAGGGGAGGGGAGGAGAGGAGCCAGAGAAGACTGGGAACCTACACACTGACCTCTAAAGTGTCAGAGCAGCTGACTCAAACCACAAACCAAAACTGAGGGTTCAGCCTGTATAGTTGACTGAGATGGCATAATAAAGACGTCTAACACCTGTTCAGGATCCTATACAGCTTCAAGCCATACAATATCCCAGCATGAAGGGGGAGAGGTGAGGAAGAAGCCTCAACACTATCTGAGGAACTATGGGCAACCAATAGCTTCTGGGAGATGGAGAGTTAGTTTTCTTTAAGGGGATGACACTGGGTAGGTTGTCCATGCTCCACGGGATGAACCCACACTGAAGAACATCTGGGTACACAAATTGAACTCAATAGTCCTTTAGAAAAATAACAACTAAGTACACGAAATTGAATTGGGTGTGGGGTGAATACTAACGTACAGGTGGCAGATAGAGGAGAGAGCCTGAACATGATCAAAATATATGAATTAATAAATATTAATTAATTTAAGTCCAAATAAAAAGGAAAATAAGCTTCCCTTTTTGCTTTGGCCAGGCATGACAGTTTCTTGTGCATACTGATTGTTTCAAACAAAAGCTCTGCCAGTTTTATGAACCCTGATGTCTTGAGGGAAAAGGAGAACTGCCTTTAAGATCCCACCCGTTACAAAATAAGGAGGCTTCAGCAGATAGACCATAAAAGGATTCAGGAAGAAGGCATTAGGTAGCGTCTTAGGAAAGAAAATACCTAATGGGGATGTGGATGAGTATGGTTTGACAGACCTCAGATCCCAGAACCAATGCCCCTGTCTTCCCTCGGAGGCTGCTGCACACAAGTTGTGGATCTAGGTGCTGTGGAGTGGCAGCTTTCCCACAAATTCCTCCAGACAAAACTATTTAAATTCTTTAACATCATTCCTGAAAACCTAAGTAGGATTGAATTACTTGAGATTCCCTTAATACAAAGAACATTTGTATTCGAACATCAAAGCGAACGGTTTATCTTTCTGATTGAAAATTTTGTGGTATGTTTTCAGATGGGTTGAGAGAGATGGCAGAGATTTAACACACACATGAAAAGGCTACACAGATGGGATGTGTGTTTATAAAGAGGATTGCAAATAGTGCAACTTGAGTTGGAAGAAAAAGACATGAAAGAAACATGTATGAAAGATACATGCATTTGACATCATCATCATGCCTTCTTTACCTTTAGTGTCAATGTAAATGAAGATAAACAATCACAGAACTTTTTAATTTTCAAAAAACACATATATTTTATGTTGTATATTATTTTAAAATGTATATATTAGTCAAAGTAAATATGACACTTGTTTAACCTAAAACAGTTTGCATTTTCCAGTTAAACTTATGTACATATATACATATTTAAACTTAGTATAATGTAACTATATATGTAATCAGACACAGATGGATACAGAGGTTATTTCTCTTTTTCGTTATGATTGACTGTAATAAAATTTTCCATTTATCTGCAAGCATCAATATACAAGAATTCATTATTGGGGCTTTATAAATCACTTTATAGAAATATTAGAAAATTACTCCTTTAAATGTGTGATGTGTATTTATGAGAGTACATATGTCTCTTCTTTGGATAAACTCCATAAGGATCAGCAGGCTCAGATCAAAGAAAGAAGTTGGCATGCCAGATTGGAAGGTAGTCAAAGACTTAATAGAGGGCGTACATATAAGACCATCTTGCATAGTGTAAAAGCAGTGTTGATCTCTACACTTGCAATGCTAGTCTATTGACTGCATGGAGGGAGAGGGGAAAGAGAGAGAAGAGAAAGAAGACAGAGAGAGAGAGAGAGAGAGAGAGAGAGAGAGAGAGAGAGAGCGAGAAAGAGAGAGAAGACAGAGAAGACAGAGAGAGAGAGAGAGAGAGAGAGAGAGAGAGAGAGAGAGAGAAAGCCTCTAGAGTGTCTGGAATCCCTTTGATGACTTAAATTGATTTACTTTGTAAAATAACAGTGATCATCATTCCTAAGAGGAAGATGTTCTAGACCTCAAAAAGCTTCATGTTACTCTGTTTCCTACAATTGCTTGCCATGACAACTCCATCTAAGCTCTTTTACCTATAATACCTTACAAAAGCTCTTTTACCTGTAATACCTTACAAGCCTTGGAAATCTCATATTTAAAATCACTGAGTTGGGCGTGGTGGCACATGTCCTTAATCTCACCCTCTGAAGGCAGAGGTGGACCAATATTTGTGAGATCTAGGCCAGCCTAGTCTACAAAATGAGTTCCAGGCCAGATAGGACTACTAGAAGACCCTACCTTAAATAAAAACAAAACAAAACATCTCAGTGTGGTGGCATACACCTTTAATCCCAGCACTGGGGAGGCAGACCGGTGGATCTTTGTGAGATTTAGGCTGGCTTGGTTCCAGGCCACCTGGCTCTACAGGGAGCCCGTGTCCGAAAAAGTCCAAAAAAAAAAAAAATCATTGATAATATAGGTTATGTGTGCTATATTGTTTTCATTCTTTTTCCCACATGATTACTGATAAGGTGAAAATTATGAATCAAGGGGTCTGTAAAATCCGTTGGTCTTTCAGCAGGGTGGCTAGCTGTGCTGATACTGAAATCACTATTTAGCTAGCAGTACCCAAAACACAGGGATGAGCTAATTTTACAGAAAGGGGAGGAAAGGCTGATTGTAGATTCATAGAACAAGGTAACGTAGAAATTATGTTGAGAATATTTCTGTCCAAATGCCCCAGTTATAACACTCAGGATCATAGTCCTTCAAAACAAGTATCTTACCTTAGCATAGAACTTTACTGAGGTTGATCCTTCAATTGACATTGTAACTGTGCTTATTCAAAGTCAGATTTGGGCTTTTATTTTTAGCTATATCTGTCTAGTTATTTCTAGAAGAGAAGGATTTTATTTTGTTCCCTTCTAAAGTTGGTATGGAACTCTTCTACTTCTCTACCCTTGTATTGGATTGTGGTTTTAAGGCCTTGAACTTATTTTTAAATCTATTAAGGATTTCTAACAGCCAGAAAGAGCTAGGGCACCCTAT